>NC_068982.1:164335659-164341294 GCF_001194135.2 Octopus bimaculoides
AACTCTTTCTTCTTTCTCATTCTTTTACATAGTTTAAAGCTATTTGAATGGTTGACACAATAAGCCTTGTCATTTCATTTCTGAATTTTCTTTTAATTCCTAAAAAAAGAAAGTAAATGTAAACAAAAGGACTTCTGAATATAAAAAAAAAGATCATCGTTGTCTGAAAACATTTACAATATATCGTTATATATATTTTTTATTGATGTAACAATTGCGTTAGTATTCTCATTTTCGTCTTTGTTCGCTCAAATAGATATTGAAAATGTTTCATCAACTAAGTATATGGAGACTATTAAATATATCAGGCAACTTTTTCCTCAATAGTGACAGAATAGACTAATATAATTCATACCGTTTTTCTATTTTATTTATTTGTTGCTGTCTAGTATTTCTTTTTCATTTGCTAATGATATTAGTATTCAATATTCTTCAATATTCTTGCGAAAACGTTCTGGCTATCGGCAATATACAATAAATCTATATGGGATCTTTTGCGATATTGACGATGCTGCACTGTTGAAAGAGACCTAAAATACAGGTTATAGATTAACAAAATAAGGACACTAAGCTAGGAATTGAGAGAAATATACTGAGAAGAGCTGTAGCTACATTACAATATTTGCAGTATTGCTCTCTTTATTGTATAATTTAAAATGCATGGAGAAAATAAATGAGAAAGTAAGAGGGAAAAAGAGATGGATAAATATATAGAAAGCCAGTGACACAATGGGTGAAGGGAAAGTAATCTCGTCATGTTGCAATGAAAAAGTGTCGGTTGCAATGAAATAGAAAATTCAGCATATTTAACGAAGATTTCAGGAATATGTACAAACTGACGAATATTTGAATCGACTGCAATGAATCAAAATGAGATTTCATGAAATGTCAAATAAACGCAGACACACTGGGGAGTAGAAAAGTATAATGTAGCAGATTCTTGATTTCAATGAACAGTGTAGTCACCCAAAGGGCAGTATGTATTGTTACGTATGTATCATAATATGAATTAGCTGGACTCAACACCGTGCAATCCGACCTCTGCCGTTCAAAAAATAATTTTACTATCAATCGTAGATCAACTTTTGATCCATCCACCTCTTTCTTTGCCATGCGTATGTGCGTTTTCTTTTAAGGTGCTAGTATGTGGTTTGAGGGAGATTTGACAATTATTGGTAGCCCCAGATTGGCCCTAATAAAATAGACCTATAATCAAAAACGTTCAAACTAGGTCCTTCCACGTTTTATTGAGGAGTCGTCTATCAAGAATTAGGTTACCGTTTGAAGCCTTAGATATACATTTGTTTAAGGTGCTATAGTGGGATTTGGGGGAAATCTGTCTGATATTCATCGCATGTCAAGCAATTGCATAGCAGTTCCCTAGTTACGAAAACCAGTAGATCAGTCAGTATGAGTTTTACAAAGTATTTTACTTTAGATTCAATATTGAGTTCCTTCATCTTCAAATGCTTCGTTGCTATTCCGATATTTACTTTAAGATGACAATCTCAGTTTAACGTTTTCAGTAAGTGGTTCTCTATCTTTCTAACTTTGTGGCACACATTGCGCAGAAATTAAAAAGAAGAAAGAAAGATGTTTTAAAGTTTTAAATTTAGTAATAAATACAAAACATTATTTCATACGTTAATCTATAAACCAAGCTTCTGTGAAATCTGAGCTTTATATTTTAAGCATTTTCACAGTTACAAGATATCTGCAATAAGCAGCCTGTTATCTTTTCCACGGCGATGAATATTTGCTTTTTTTTTACTTTGACTTAATATTGGCCAGTGATAAAACACGATAATCCTCATAAAAATAATGATAAAAATTGAATCAAAATTGACGGGGAATTCTTAGCTACTGGTGAATATTCCTCGCTGGTAGAAAGCCAGAGCTTGGAATTGGCATCTCTCACCAGTGAGTTTTACATCTCAATCACTGGTAGGAGAGGCCAATACCTTCTCTTTTGATAATTCGAGACGAACATCAGTTGAAAGTTTTATAGAAAAGGCCTTCGTATCATGTGTTATTTGTTGAATCATAGACTATTAAATTTCAATTTCTCTCGTGAATTTGTCAAATGTTCAATAAGGAGTTATTTCATTTATGTTAGTTTTACTTCATTTCAACCTACCGACACCAACACTTCTTTTATAAAATACCATTTTGTACTGAAACTAGCATTTAATTTATTATATTGCTGAAAACCGATTCTACCAAACTATGGGGTATTTAAGTCGCAATTGTCATTCACTGAAACAATGGCAGACGCATACCTCGTAAGTCTAAATTCATAGTCTGTGTAAAGGATATAGAGGTTTAAGGGCGGCCAGCCTGTTCTGGTAAAAACGCGTGCACAAATAATTAGATGTATATAAAATAATCAACTCTGGTTAGTACGATTCAGTTGTGTCTAGAGCGCTGAGAAATGGTTATGAAATTAGCCTGGAACATTCTGGAATACTAAGGAAGATTGCAAATATCCTGAAATTTTAAGAAAAGTTTTGAGTTCGAAATGCTTAGTCAAATACATACAATGTATTGAATAGGGTTAAGAAGAATGGTGAAATAATACTGAAACTATAAGCCAGGGGTTGGGAAACATTTTAGCGCGGCGGGCAAAAATTTCCAAAGAAAAAGGTCCACAAGCGGATTACAAATTTTAACTCTAATATCTGTAAATCTTGTATATATCTATGTATAATTCGATATACATTAATAAAAATAAGTTTTTAACACATTAAATTAATACGTAACATTTTCATTAACGCCACCACTGAATTTAGGACGTTAATATTACTAATGAGGTATTTTGTATTTTTCAGTTAGAGTGTAGTTGGGTATCAAGGGGTGATAATTATATATATATATAGCAATATATATATTTTATATTGAAAACAAGATTTCCATTCAAATGGCAATTACTGGACAATTTTCTTTTCGAGTCTAACAGTTTCAAGTCATAGTGCAAACGCGACCTATGTCGCAAATAGGCATACGAGTAGTGTATAAATTTTATTCTTTTATTCTTTTAATGGTTTCAGTCATTTGGCTGTGGCCATGCTGGAGCACCGCCTTTAGTCGAAGAAATTGACCCCAGGACTTATTCTTTGTAAGCCTAATACTTATTCTATCGTTATCTTTTTGCCGAACCGCTAAGTTACGGATACGTGTACACACCAACGTCGGTTGTCAAGTGATAGTGGGGGACAAACTCAGACACACACACACACATATACGACGGGCTTCTTTCAGTTTCCGTCTACCAAATCCACTCACAAAGCTTTGGTCGGCTTGAGGCTATAGTAGAAGACACTTGCCCGAGGGGCAACGCATTGGTATTAAACCCGGAACCATGTGGTTTGTGAGCAAGCTACTTACCACACAGCCACGCCTGCGCTTATGCTACTTACCACACAGCCACGCCTGCGCTTATGCTACTTACCACACAGCAACTTGAAAAGTTTACTATATTTTGTACATACGAGTATACAAGACTGAGGGCCCAATAAAATGGGCTTGCGGGGGTTTTCCTATCCCTGCGATAAGCCCTAGTAAGCGCCAAGAATGGTTTTCACACACGAGAGTGAGTGAAACCGATTGGTAAAATCAGCTGAAACGGGACTGTAATATTGTATTGCATAAATAACTGATATACCCACGTTAGAGAGAAATGCATGGGTGCCTGTTTTTTCTCTGATTGACGGATCATTATCCAAACGTGTGTGTGCGCACGCGCAAACACACACAAACACACACACAAACACAAACATATATGTATATAGTTTTATATTTTCGTAATGTCATGAAAGGAGATGATCCATAGGTGCTAAGCAACAAACTTTGTACGGGCTTTAGCAATTCAGAAAATAGGGTCTAAGCCTTACCATCATTTGAGATAGTCACAGTCAAGATGTCTGGCAGTCCTTCTGGCAGTCCGTCTGCATTCTTCTAGGTTGTAGTCAACGTAAATTGATATATCATGATATTTGTGAAATTCTACAGAGATTGGAACTGTAGTCAAAGATGTCCTTCAGATAATAGACTACCTCACCTGTTAATCAAAGATCATCACCAAGTAAATATCTTGCGTAGGATATGTTGTGTGGACAAGGAATGAACGACTCTTGACAAAGCTTTCTGGTAGCGAACTGGGAATTAGGTAGCGTCCACAGCAAACTAACTTTGATGAAAGTTATAAAAATTGTAGAAAACACAACAAAAACAAATTGGATATAACCATTAGTGAGCGGAAAATCGTGTGCCAGTAAATGGAAATACGTAGAATCTCTCAGTTATGAAAGATTGCAAAGCGTTTGAGAAAGGAAGACCAAACTTACTGTACTGAAGAGAATCATATGTAAATTTTTCACACCAAATTGTCTAATGATGTCAAGAAATGTAATGGTAATAACAAACTCAGTACACATATATATGTATATACATTTGCTCATGCATAAACGCATGCATACATAAATAAATACACATACATACACACACACACAGACACACACAATCACACACATACATATACATGGTGGATATATCGTGATTATATAGTAGGAGCAAAACAATGTAGATTTCTTTTGTATTCGATATCTTTACAATTGTGTCAGTGATGTTGATATAACGACTTCTCCAAAGAAACGATCTCAACTACATGCTTGGATTGACCTCTGTAGGTATATCTACATAAAGAATTATTCCATAAAGAATTAATATAAAGTAATGAGTTGAACAAAAAATAAAACTACTGAATGTTGTCATTATCATATTGAAAACATAATATACATAAAAGTAAAATAGAAATTATTAACCACAGACAATAGACTCGTTGATAAGTAATAGAAACATGATGCCAACTGCAGACAGTGGCTTGCGACTGTGTAACGGCACTGGGGAGAAATTTCAAACAGAGTAATAGATTAAACCGACAGACTTACACTGATAATAGAAATATATGTGCTGAGAAACATACAAATTTAGTTGTATTGACAGATTTCCAACCACGTACAAATAAACAAAATGGATATACATCCACACGCATAATCCGATGTATACATCAAAAGAAACTTTACCATGGGTAAAAAAAGACAGGTCGATAAGCAGTGGGAAATGTTCGCTGTGTAAGCAGAGATGTACCTACACTCATATACATACTTTACTTACGCTAATATTACAGGAAGGAATTTAAATATCTAAGCCCGCTGACAAACAGAGGCAGAGAAAGAACTGATTCGGCAAATACGATGGAAAGCCTTCTTATCTCTCGACGATCTCACAACCAAATCTAAAAGCCCGAATCACCTAAGCCTCCTTCTCCGTAACAAACTTATACACTCCTATTTGTATATTTCCTTTTAATTTTACTTCTTCACAAATATGTTTTCCTCTTAAACTGTACTTTTTAGGCATTTCGATCGAATCTCCCAACGACTTAATACGAGATCCCCCAACGGCAATGTTAACTTCATATAATCAAGTTATCCTTGATCTGAAGAGTATGAAGAGTAGCTTACAACCTACCCATCATTTGGATAATTTCCGCTAGCTATGAAACATATGTAGCCTGGATTTTATCCACTCCATTCCGTTAATTTTGGATATATATATATATATATATATATATATA
>NC_068982.1:164343026-164343297 GCF_001194135.2 Octopus bimaculoides
TATATATATATATATATATATATATATATATATATATATGTATATATATCAGAAAGTCATAAAAATATGCATCCATATATTTTTCTTTAGAGTAGGCATAATAATTAAATTGTAGATCCATTTCAGCCGATCCTAAGACTCAGCTTCACACTGGGTTGGAAATATCCGTATATTAGATAACAACGCAGTTTAATAGCACCACGAAGTATTATCCAAAATCCAATGCAAAACCGAATGGTAAGCTGATCTAAAATACAGTACGCTTAGATTA
>NC_068982.1:164345412-164346290 GCF_001194135.2 Octopus bimaculoides
TTTTTTTATATATTATTGTTTTATATATTATTTTCTTCATTGTACTTCTTTGTAAAAAAAACATCTTCATTCTCCTTCTTGATAATTTGCTACTTCGCAATGAAAACCGGTTAGAAAAAATCTTTATTAAAATATGCTTCCAGTTCAGCATTCTGGCTTTTTTTCATTTTCCTATTATTTCTCTACGTGCGGTTAACACAACCCCACTATTTACTGACACACACACACACACACACATATATATATATATATATATATATATATATGCATATGTATATTGCATGTATATAGACACGCATGTGTATGCGTGTTTAAGTGCTAAGCTGCGAGCTTATACACCAAGCAGTATAGGAATGTACATACGAATAATATTCACATATAAATACATGTCTCTTACGTGTATAAAATTTACACACAGTTACATATGCTGATACACACTCTAACGCATGCATATACATACCTTCCAAAGAAGCACATACCTTTAATGAAGCTAGCATATATACAAAAATTTATTCATAAAGTAGGAACTAAATGATTATGAAAAAACAACATTCGTAAAGTATAAACATTACCAGTTGTAATCCAATTTAATACCGCATCGCAGAATGATTTCCAATATTTTATTTAAAATTTCTATCATTTGACATTGTTAAGATGCCATTGATGAGACTACACGCTAACATTCCTTGCACAAATAGCCATTCACTGTTAGTGAATTACGTGTCATTAGCGAAGCAGTTTTAATTTGTCTGTAGACAATAAACGTCTTATTAATTGCAAAAACGTCAGAAAGGTATTCGTTATTTTTATATATAAGATTGGTGCGTGTATATATGCACATATATATGTGTACATATACAGTCATTTATATATATATA
>NC_068982.1:164346862-164352122 GCF_001194135.2 Octopus bimaculoides
ATATATATATATATATATATATATATATATATATACATATATGTGTGTGTGAGTGTGTGTGTGTGTGCGTGTGCGTGCATGTGTGTGTGTGTGTGTGTGTGTGTGTGACTAAGTGATTTATAATTCTAATACATAATATACTTTGATAAAAATATATTTTATTAACACATTTCAATATCCGATTTTAATATGAAAATAAGAAAAATATTCCAATGGAAATATTTTATAATCAGAGATATTTTAATTAAAAAAACCTTGTCTTTCATATCAGAAACGATAAGAAGTATGGAAAATTTGTAGTATCTAACTCAAAACAAATTATGATTTTCTTTTTGCTTTATGCATTTTATTCACGATATACACTGCAAGTTTATTCTACTCAAATGTAATATATGTCCCCCCTTTGGTTTGTAATCATGAAATACTTCACTTCTTCATTCCTTCTTATCCCGTGGGTAGACAGATTCATACATGGCACTACATCTTATAGATATCTATATTGCATTCAAAGTCAAGTTCAACTCACAAACATGCATTGCTTTCATCGAATGTCATACCCAAACGGATTTCATTATTGAAAATGCATTCTGTCGCAATATCTCTTCGAATTCCCCAACTGTAGTAGATAGAAGAGACGTGGTGAAATGCAGGAAGTCAAATGGATGTATAATATAATTTGTTTGCATGATTTCTTGATATCAAAGTGATTTGGGCGCATTAGAAATATGTCAAGAGGAAACATTAGCTGCTCTGTTTTATCGTGAAGATTTCTTTCAAAATAGAATGCAACGTACTATAAAAAATATCCTTTGTGTTATAGTAATCTTAATAAATGAGAATGATACCGTAAATATTCAACGGTATGAAAATGATGCTGAATATTTGCCCCGTGATTAAGTAAGCTACTCAGTATAACACGAACTGTCATGATTGTCTTTCGACTTTTGGTGTTTTCTATTTGGAGCGATTTGTATCAAAAACTGAATGAATTGGTAAAAGCACTCTTTGGCTGTGTTTGCACATGGGAAAAGTTGCTTTCTTCTATATGAACATTCACTGTATAACACTTTCCCCCCTAGTACCGTTCGTGAGATACACTGTAGGTACTGTAATTTGCAAGTGCATGAAAAATTTTTGAATTTGATAAATTACAATATTTATGATATTGTTGCATATTTTAAAGCATTTGCGCGTGCGGAAGAGGAAGCCACAGAAAAAGAAAACTTGTCTAAGTCGTATTTTCGAGTAATTTCATCAGTTATTTAAAAGCTACCAGAAGACGATGCAATGAAAACTGAATTTTATAGCTAAGTAGCAATGCACACCGGCGTTTCCCAGGTGTTATGACCTACGACTACGTTGTATTATTTGTTCCTTTCTTATGGGAATGATCGGCACACGAGGAGTACGAAGCTTATAACTCTTCTTTATAAACATGTTAATCGGCCATTTTCTGATGAACAACGCTGCAGTTTCCGTCTACCAAATTCCGTCATAGTTTCTGGTTGGCCTAGGAATATAGTAGAAAACACTTGTCCAAGGTACCATACAGAGAGACTGAATGTGGAACCATGTTGGGAAGCAAACGACTCAACCACACAATCAATCTTGCACCTAATGTGTGTGCTAACATTTGTTGTTAAATCGAGTATTGTGTCCCACTATGTCTCAAAATAAGCAATTCATCAAGGAGAGATCGATAAAATAATTACCAGATTAAAATACGTACTGAGGTCAGTGTGATCAATTAAATGTTTGAAGGTGATACCCCATAATGGCGAAAGTCGAAAGACTAAAGCCAGTAAAATAATGTTTAAAGACTTAACGGCTTCAAATAGTAAGGTAGTGGATTACTAACCATAAGATAATGAGTTCAAAACTTCGTATTGAACTTCCACTCTATACGATAACAATATATGTACATCTCAATCTGGAGGCGCAATAGCCCAGTGGTTAGGGCTGCGGACTCGCGGTCATAGGATCGCGGTTTCGATTCTCAGACCGGGCGTTGTGAGTGTTTATTGAGCGAAAACACCTAAAGCTCCACGAGGCTCCGGCAGGGGATGGTGGTGAACCCTGCTGTACTCTTTCACCACAACTTTCTCTCACTCTTACTTCCTGTTTCTGTTGTGCCTGTAATTCAAAGTGTCAGCCTTGTCACACTCTGTGTCACGCTGAATATCGCCGAGAACTACGTTTAGGGTACACGTGTCTGGGGAGTGCTCAGCCACTTGCACGTTAATTTCACTAGCAGGCTGTTCCGTTGATCGGATCAACTGGAACCCTCGACGTCCTAAGCGACGGAGTGCCAACAACAAACGTCTCAATCTAATTGACTTCCAACAATTAAAAATTATAATTTGAAGTTGAATGGTTAAAAGGTAAGAAATATTTCCAGATTAAAAAAAAAATTATTGTGCAAAACATTCTGAGAAAAAAGTATTTTTTTCACCACAACAAGACATACAGAAATGTATGTGTGGTAATTTGAGCTGCTACAAATATCAGCCAAATCTCTCTTAAAAGACACTCTTTCATCAAAAGAAAGGCACAGATTTACAGTATTTCAGAAAAAAAAACCCATAAATATTGTTCAGGCAGAGTTGTCTACCCTTAACTAAAGACCACTTAATTGGTTGACCAGACTTCGTCTCCGAGGTTATTTTTGTAGTAAAAAGGAATTGTGCAAAAAATGTAATTCATTTGGTGCTCGAAAGATTACTGAATCATTTGATACCTCTCAAATCAAATTCAGCTACTCAGGTTTGGAATCCATAAGGCACACACACACACACACACACACACACACACAAATTCTGTATTATATGTCAAGATGAATAAGTAGAAGCGTGTTTTTTTTTCTTTTTCCATTTTTCGATGCTTTGTGGAGACAGAAGATATGGTTGCAGTGTTATAATATTTTACACCAGTTATTTTGATGTCCATTCACAAATTTTCCGCACTACACCCATCACGAAATCTAAAATCGGGAAAAAACGCTCCACTCTAATATATATATATATTATCAATCTATCTATCTGCTTGTGTCTCTAAGTATGTATATATGATTTGTGCGTATATGTTATACCCATATTTGTCCTAAAGTCTTACTGAAATTTGGTAAAGCATGAATTAATTAAATGAATCTATTAGTAAATATTGTAATCTTGGTAGGTCCTCTTTATTGTGGCTTTATTTTATTTTCAAAGATATCTTTATTTGCGCTCATATTAGTACTTTGAATGGAGCAAGGTTATCACGATACAGTGTGTATATGATTTTATAGGCTCTATTTGTGGATGTGGCTGCTAGCGGAAAATGTCTAGGTTGTTGGTTTCATGACATTTATACAGAAATAAATAGTGCATGCCATGTTTATGAATATATAAACAAAGAACCACTTTGTGCAATACCTGAAAAGAAGACCATGGTATACTTGACTGCAAAATGCCCATAACATTATTCATCGGGTAGCGTCAAAGAATAAAGTTCAAAGGGGATTGGTTGTTTATGTGGTTGCACATTATCTTAAAAGATTTGTGATGCGAAAGATAATACCATTTCTAGCTAAGATAGAAGTGGCCCTTATTGTCAGTGTGACATACGCTCTTGTTTTGATACATTGTAAACATTGTAATAAAAAGATGCAGAAAGAGAGAATGGATGGGAGAGTTTAAAAGAGTAAATGTGAAAGATGTACTGAGAAATAAACTGAAGTGGAATTCAATCACTCAGTTTCCTAAGATACAAGACATGCAAGAAAAAGAAAATGCTTCCTTCACAGATCTTCTTGACTGAAATAATTGGACTCGATTTTACACAATAAAAATCTGACCATGCAAAAGTTTTAAAGTTTGGACGCATAAGATAATATAGCCGTTGTGCTAGCAGCGCGAATTCATAAGCAAAACGTGAACGTAGCTACGTAACTTTCTTTTGATTATTGAGCCAACTTGACAGATCCATAGCAGCAAAGAACATCCGGTAAAATTCCAAAAGGTTATGTTTGCAAGGAGCCAAAGAAAAAGAAAAAAAAGCTATCGTGTATTTGGAGGGTAAAGAGTTTCCAGACTGTACAATTTACGTGGGTTAAGGTTCTTCATTTGTATTCAGTATTAGTAACTGCAGCTTCTACGAGTGAGCTCCTTTGAAAATCCGGAGTCATGGGCTATAATTGTGGAAGAATATGGAAAAACTACCTAAATATATTACTCTCGGATGAATTAAAAAGAAAGCACAGTTTATTACCAAGGGTAATATGGTTACAGTTCAGAGAATTTCAGATAATTAAGTTAAAATACCATTGGTTTGGAGTGGTAAAAGGGCAGTTTAATGCAGGGTTCATGTCTTGACGACAGAATAAATGTGGTTTAAAGTAGGAAACTGATGCATAAAATTTTGGAAATACTGCGTGTCGATCAGAGTTACAAATATGTTAGAATCCTAACTTCAGTAGTTCACTATGATATAAACTATTTAGAAAGTATCGATGTGAGTAGAGTGCCAGAAATAAGTGGATATTCAATACAGTCAGAGACATATGTACGGGATTGAAATCCAAAGATAAAAGTTTCTTCTTGCGCTGCAAATACACAGTTAGAAACAGCATTTTCTATTCAAGTTTATAATATCTCGAACTTGCAGGGGAACATAATTTTTAATATCAATTTACTCTGCACCAACGTCTAAGCCCCGTACGCAAATGACTGAAGACTATACATATGCACACGGTGGAAACGCGTAACGCCTTCATGCAGGCATTAGGAATCAGAACAAATGATACGAATTGATATCAATATACAGAGATGAAAATAAGAGTCTTCGGGTGTAGTTTCAGTTTTAAACACGATATCCTCCACCGTAGTAGAAACTTTTATCTTTGGCTTTCAATTCCGTACGTATGTCTGACTGTATTGAATATCCACTTATTTCTGGTACTCTACTCACATCGATACTATCTACATAGTTTATATAATACTGAACTACTATAAGTCTCGATCATCACATTTTTCAAACATGTCAGTACTCCCTACCAAGTTGCTGCCTTCACTAACTACAAACTAACCGCTAGCAACACCAGCGGCATATAATTCTATCTAATTCTATATTACAAGACATTTCATTAGTTGTATACAACATTCTAAATAGTGGTGGATTGACACCTCACTAACAGTGTGTGTGTGTATGTGTGTGCTTGTGTGTGTGTGTGTGTGTGTGTGTGTGTGTGTGTGTGTGTGTGTGTGTGTGTGTGTGTGTGTGT
>NC_068982.1:164352132-164360352 GCF_001194135.2 Octopus bimaculoides
GTGTAATGGAAATTTATCTATGCGTTATTAGAAGTTTAACATTGTTTGTCGATGCTTCGTTTTCTAGATTAAAATGTGTCAGCGATTCCATATTACAATAAGGCCTTTTCATAGGTTTTTTTTTCTTATCAGATTTTCGTCGAGTAATAGTAAGAAAAATATTTCAGTCGTTCTTTGACCTTAACTTTCTTTCTTTGATATTAAACTGACACATACATACACACACATGAAAAGAAATGTTAAGAAAACTTCTAACAAAATAAATAACTAAATAAATAAATAAATAAATAAATAAGAATACAAAATAAAAGAAATTTCGAAGTGCTTCGAAGATTTTATTTTCCTCTTTTCGATTTGCTTGACTTTGAAACTTTCCTCGTTTATTTTTTAACTTATGTGTCATATCTGGAAGGTGTTATTGATTTTTCACCGAAGCAAATTTTCACCTAGTCTTCGCTAATCTATTTTCACAGCCTTCATTAAACTATTTTCGCGCCTTCTTGTATATCACAGATAGTTTGTAACTGTTTCAATCGACAAGCAGGCGAGTTAAATATCAACATACGGATTGCCTTATAGAGAAATGATACCAAAGGAAAGTTTGAAAATGATTGCTGGTTATTTATACAGGTGATGATTATTCTATACTAATAATAGTCGTATAAAGAAACATAAAATTGTGATTAGTTTTAAAACACCAGGAATAATGTGTTAACTTTTGGTTTCTCTCTCAAATATCCTTTACAATATTGTAATGATATGCAACAGCTTGAAGTCGAAATATTTCAAAAAGGTATTAATAGAAAACATGAAGCTCAAAAATCTCATTAATCGAAAGTAGAAACACCTACCTAAAGTGAAGTCATCTCAAGCATAACATTCTTCAAAATTAATATTTCGTTTGTCTGTACACAAATGTCTCATGCTGCAGACAAGTATTTGTTTTATTATGGATGTGATATCACTCGGTTCTTCAAGCCTATTGTTTTACATATCATTCGAAGAAATAAATGGGTATTGTCAAGTTCTACTCAAAGAATGTAAAGTGCGTAAAATCAAATCATGTCTTGTATGGGAGTGTCTACAAGATAAGTTCCAGAAGATTTTAAATATCATTGTGATAACAGGTATAATAGATGTATATCTGTTCTCACTACT
The DNA here is from genome assembly GCF_001194135.2 of Octopus bimaculoides. Taxonomy (NCBI): domain Eukaryota; kingdom Metazoa; phylum Mollusca; class Cephalopoda; order Octopoda; family Octopodidae; genus Octopus; species Octopus bimaculoides. The sequence goes on from NC_068982.1 coordinate 164,353,291, forward strand.
TCATGTAGTATTAATCTTCCCTTCCTTGGACTTCACAACAGTGCTTTTGTTTATATATAGCTACCTTGACACAGACACAGATATACACACGCGCGCGCGTATATACGTGGTAGTACCGATAAGTTCCTGGCTTTAAGGGTATCACAAAAGGCCTGCTTGGAAGCCCAACCTTCTGAGTTCGTTTACAGGGCTTAGAAAATCTGAAGGAGTACTGCAATAAATGTGTGAATCTGAGACGGGAATGTGTTGAATAAAATCGTAATTAACTGATTCTCCTGTATTTACTTTTACCCAAAGCCAAGAGTTTTTCAGTATTCTCTCGTATATGTGTATACACACTAGATATACTTGGCAATTTTTGTATTCAACCCCTCAACATTAGTAACGCAAATGTAGCTGTCAGTAGAATGGCTGCCTTTTACACGCCATGCTGTTGGAGTGGCAAGTGTCTTTTGCCTCAGGTTACCACTGGACCACATGTAAAGTCGATTACTTCAAACTTTCCACATAATATGTGGAGCAAAACATTTATCCTGGTCTCCAAGTTTCATTTTGAAGTAATCCTTCTATTTTGTTTGTATGAGTAGCATGACGTTTAGTCCTCGAAAACATTGCCTGCAGATGTTGTAAAAGTGATCTGGGTCATTGCGACTTACACGTCATCAAGCCATACATATTGAAGCAAATTGAAGTGGAGAAATAAAAAGCAAACACTGCAGTCCACAGTAAACAAAGCAATTACCAATTTGATGCAAGTCCCAATAACATCCGAAACAGGCATTTAAATCATTGATCAGTGTTGTAAAAATTAGACACGATCCAACATGTGTTATATGTGTTACTTTTACAGTTATCTCATTAAAGTTTGTAACAAAAAAACTAAAGCATCTTTAAAAGACAAATAGTAACACTTGACGTATTGCATACCATATTAAATTTCAGTAAATTTGGTAATATGTGGGTGTCTTCTAGATCAAACTTTACACGTGATGCTGCAATCCTAATTTCATATTCAGAAAGAGATCCTTGAAATTACCTAGAGTCACTCTCTTCGCTAATTTTTTTTATTTTGTCATACAATGTAATTGTTTCTTTATTGTTGACGAGATCCTGCAAAAGACAAATACAGAATAGATGGGTTTAGAAAAAAAATCTAGTCCAGGGGAAGGAAGTAAATCAACAGATAACTATATAAAGGAAAGAAAAAGTTGCGATTAGGGTTGATAGTTACTTAGAGGGAATCAAAGAACTGTAGTGATCCAGTATTAAATTGACCATTAAGGGCAAGTAGTTCCTCTCAGCTGTCATTCTCTGAAGCGACTCGGCTGAAGAAAAAAGACTAGGTATTTGAATCACATCCACACTATGGGAATCTCCTAGAAGGCCGTCATTTTTTTCCATAAAAAGAGTCGGAGTTTTCGACCTATACAGCGGTGTGCGAATGTCGGTGTTGTAGATGAAAGGTAATACCTTTATTATTATTATTATTTGGCCACAAATCACGTAGCCATCTTGAAAAGAAAAACACCAATCGTACACGGAGACAACAAGCAAAAATCACTCAGGTATCTTACATCAACACTAGTAAAGATATTGGTAATGATAATAATAATGATGATGATGATGATGATGACGATGATAATAGTAATGATGATGATAATAATGATGATAATAATGCTGATGATGATGATGATGATGATGATAATAATAATAATAATAATAATAATAATAATAATAATAATAATAATAATAATAATAATAATAATAATGAGAAGAAGAAGAAGAAGAAGAAGAAGAAGAAGAAGAAGAAGAAGAAGAAGAAGAAGAAGAAGAAGAAGAAGAAGAAGAAGAAGAAGAAATATAGAGAAATTAAGACCAACAGGCCGGATATAGTACATAGAGAGTTGAGGCCAAAATGCCGGATATATTTGTCAGAGATCACCATGAAAAAATTGCTTTCTAATCGAGGCATCAATGCCAACAGATAACAATGTTTCTCTAGGCTAGCCAATCAATATAATGTAGAAAACCCTGTGTTACGAGAGGATATGACTGAGCAACAGAGAAACTTCAGGATAAGACTCGAGGATATAATAATTACAAGAACAGAGACCAAGTCGGTGAATTTGAGAAGCTGCGTCTGTAACAATGTGAAACGCGCGACCCAAAACGTTGATAAGATTCTGAAATACTTCCTGTCAAAATATTTTACGGGAACAAAGGACTTGATCAGATCCGTTTCAAGTTTAGTAGGTGAACTCTCTAGAAAGAAAAAAGAGGAAAGTAAACGGACAGAAGGAGCCATGATGGAAGCAGAGAATTGAAGGCGGTATTAAAACTTTGAGCAAAGATCTGAGTCACATAGAAGTATTGTCCAAAGGCCAAAGGAAACATCCTAAAGAAGGTGCAAGGGCATGTCTTAACACAAAATACCAAATAGGAAAGAAAGGGTTCAAAATGGTTATCAAAACCCTAAACCAACGTGTGCGGGCAAGAACGTCAAAGGTGCAACGCTAGACTGATCGCATATTGCAGTTCCAGCAAAACTGGCTATTCTCAAATAACCAGAGATAAGTTTTTTTAAGCTCTTAGGAGGAAATAAAACAGGAAACCCACCAATTTTGGAATAACATCTGGGGGCAAGACGTTTCTCACAACGACGCGGCCGAGTGGATTCATTCTGTGAGATCTGAACTCCATCACTCTGTGGCTCCACGACAGGACCGTGTTTGCATAAGAACGGAATATGTAATTGCACAAGTATCAACACTCCCAAACTAGAAAGCAGCAGGACAAGATGGAATTCAAGGTTACTGGCTGAAGTGGTTTAGGTTAACACACAAGCAAATTGCGTTGCAATTAGACAATTGCCTACAGAACGGTGCATTTCCAGAGTGAATTGTTGAATTAAAGAGAACATTGTTGATGAAAGATCGGTCAAAGTGCAACCAGGCTGGCAATTACCGATCCATTGCTTATCTAAACCTCCTGTGAAAAGTGTTAATAGGCATCTTCGCAGGGAAAATATGTACGTCCCTTGTGGAAAACAATCTGCTCCCAGTAGAAAAATGGGATGCCGAAAAGGATCGAAGGACACCAAGGGCCACGTTGTGATAGACAAGGTTATAATGAAGAACTGTAAACGGCACCAAAAATCTTGTATATGGCCTGGATAGACTTCAAAAAGCCTTACGACATGTTGCCGCATTCGTGGATTTTGGAAATATTCGACATATGTGGAATAGCTGAGAGTGTGTGTGCACTGAATAAGTACAACATGCCTAGTTGGAAAACATATCTTTTTTCTAACAACCAGCACTTAACCGAGGTAACAATCAAAAGTGGCATCTTCCAGGCAGACTCTTGTTCATCTTTGTTATTTGTTATAACCTTGATCCCACTTTCTATAGTCTTAAACAAAGTCAACTTGTTCTATGAGCTGAGGAAGAATGGACCTCATCTCAACCACCTTCTCGTCATGGATGATTTAAAACTGTTCGCAAAAAACAGAGCCTGAAATGGAGAGGCTGGTTGAGACTGTAAAATATGCAACAAAGATACCATCGTTACCACACTGTACAAGATGGTTAGCAGTATTTCCTCCGCCTTTAAGTTCTGAGTTCAAATGCCACCGAGGTCGGCTTTGCCTTTCATCATTTCGAGGTCGATAAATTAAGTACCAGTGAAACATTGAGGTCGATGTAACCGATTAATCCCCTCCCACTAAATCCCAAGTATTGTGCCTTTAGTAGAAAGGATTATTATTATTATTATTATTATTATTATTATTATTATTATTATTATTATTATTATTATCATTTAAGACGTCGGACAGTATCCAATACCGTGATGTTGTTGATCGAAGATATTGTTTCTACCGGAGGTTTGTACAGTCTGTCAAGTCACAACGACCTCAAAAAGACAGTACTTTACACAATATGCGTGCAGTTCCAAGTAATGCCGATTTTTGCAGTACGCCTAGATTGTAAGGTATTTCTAGAGTTTCCCGATTTTTTTTTTTTTGAGATTGGGTGATATTGAACCCAATGATCCGATGACAATAGGGACAACCTTTATGTTTGACTCTCGTAGCTGTCACATCTATGTATGTATGTATGTATGTATGTATCTATCTGTCTGTCTGTCTATCTGTCTGTCTGTCTATCTGTCTGTCTTTCTGTCTGTCTGTCTGTCTGTATGTCTGTCTGTCTAGCTAGCTATCTGCATACGTGTGTGCATGCAGCATATTGGACATATTTGAATATTTATGACAACAGTCCTGAAGGCAGATAGAAAAGTAGTACATACACACAGACACACACAGATTTTCCCCTCCCGCCATTATACATATATATATATATATATATATATATATGTATATATATATATATATATATATATATATATATATATATATATATATATATCTATGTACGTATTGCATACATGTATGTATATATCTGTGCATGTATGTATATATATGCATATATGATGTATATATTCTCAGTAGTAAATTACAAAAGATTAGACACGGTCTAATACTTACCATTACATAAAAGGCCGCTACGAAATGCGATTTACAATAACTAAACCGTTATATTTTCTAATTGAAAAAATGGCTGGGTGAGGGGCAATGTGACTGTTAGCTATACATGCTTTAGCATTTTATAGGAAAATCTTCAAAATTTTTGGTGATGATTTTAGCTTTCGAGATGTTTCGTCTTTTCTCTTTTCAAAGTTTAGGTTAATTTCACATAGTCGCTTTAGAATTATTCTTGTATCGTGTTCACTGAATCCGGACACAGAACACCAGATATAACACATCTAATATGGGCTCTATTTCTAAAATATCAACAAATGGCTGATCTTTTCATAGACAATTCAAGCACAACTACACTTCAATCTAATTAACAATCTAGTATTTCCATAAATAGCTCTTGGCTGCCTTGAAAAATCAGCAAATCTACAGACATAAATTGAAAAGTATTTTAAGTGTAGACTTATTTCTAAAAGCTTCTCTAATTTTGGACAGTAACCAAATATAGAGAATTAAATCTGCAGGAGATTCTACTGATAAGTTTCCCTGACAGGTTAGAGGGGAAACTAGTGGATGCAAAAGAAAAACAAAAAAAAAAAAAGTGCCCTTTATGTGAAAATGAAATTCTTGGTTTCCACATTAACAGAAAAGTTTTTAAGATTGTGCAAAATGCTTCATTAAACAGTTGGAGGAAATTTGTAGAGTTCATAAGAGTACTTGAACAAAGAAATCAAGTTTAGTATAGAGAAATTTAGAAAATTTAGAAAATATGTATTCTTTTTGCATTCTTTGAGTTCTCAAAACAATTGTGATAAGTCTAAGTCAGAGAACTGGATAATTGTTCATTAGCAAGGAGAATTTCTATATAATAATAATCGGAATGCTTGAAGGCCGGTTGGTTCTCTGATAGTTTCCAACTTCACATCGTATAAAAAGAGGAGAGGAGAGAATAAAAGTGATATAGTGAATGTTAAATTAAGAGAAGCATGATGAATGCACGTACGACACTTGTTGGCAGGCATTAAACAACGGAACGCTATTCACAATGACTGTGAAAGGGAACGAGGAGGGGAGAGAATAAGAGTGAGAGAGAAAGAGAGTCGTCGGGGCATGGAGGAGAAGTAGAGGGAGAAGGATATTGCTTTCAAGGTGGGACCTCAGCGTAGTTGCAGTCTAATAACTAAACTAAAACAAGTGTAAAATAAACAATACCTTGAGAGTGAACGACTTTATGTTACCATCGGTCCAGTCAGTGCCCAGATCCTGCAGCTGTGCACATGTGATTGAGACTGACTGAAATGAGTAAAGTAGTTTGGGGAGGAGTTATACAAACGAGAAATGTATTAAGTTTTTTTTAACATAAATTTATTAAATTTTATTTGAATATAATAAATGTTTTTTCTAAGAAAATTAGCATTCATTTCATAATTTTGTTTCAGAATGAAGAAATTTGATGAACGTTCGCATGCATGCCATATTTCCTGATACTAGCTGTTGTCCTAAAAGTATAGTTTCAAGTTGACTCGTTATATGGCGGGTTCCTCTAGTCAAGTTAATAATGGAAGAATTGAGTAGTCCCTTGTTTATGATAAAGTTTGTGAATATTGGCTTCAAATCTAGGCACAAGGCCAACAATTTAAGGAAGAGGATAAGTCGATTACATGGACCCCAGTACTCAGCTGGTACTGATTTTGACGACCCCGAAAGGATGAAAAGCAAATTCAACTTAGGTGGAATTTTAACTCACAACGTAAAAACGAACGAAATGCCACTAATCCGGCTAACGTTTCTGCCAGTTGACTGCCTTACATACATCACTCCACTGTATGTCCGTACATATGAAACTTTTGGAGAACTTTAGGGTTCCAGGGAACAACGGTTGAGAAACGGTGGTGTAGGTACTAGTCCATAAGTCTTTAGGTACTATCCTAGGTAAATCCAGGTATGAATAGAATTTACACAGTATAAATAACCAGAGAGTATCGCTACCATCAATACAAACCATCAATATGGTCGCGATACTCTCTGGATATTTATACTGTGAAAACTATAATCCTACCGGGATCTACCTAGGATAGTATTCTAATGACTTATAGACTAGCATCTACAGTATTGGAAATTTGATCTGTGAACTTTATGTTTATTTTTTATTTTATCTTTATTTCTTTATTTCTTTATTTCTCTTTTCCTTATTTACTTAATCTATAACTTTCACATTTTCCCTATTTGTTTCCGATGACGGGATGCCTCATGTTTTGAGATATCCCAGAAACAGCTGTAAGGCTTGAAATTTTTAATAATAATAATGTATATGTCTTGAGAGGTTTGTCATGCCTTAGCGTTGGCCGTCCTCTTTAACAAATATATATCCGCTATATCGGAAACCTAAAATGATTTCATAACTCCCGTCTCGGTTACGAGTTAGGGAGCCCTGGTAATCCGTTATAGCACTTACACAGCGTACCTATTCGTTTAGATCACCTGTGAACTAAAGCCCCATATTTTGTATATATATATATATATAT
>NC_068982.1:164360591-164365679 GCF_001194135.2 Octopus bimaculoides
TATATATACACAAATATGTAAGATAAGAGGAAAGCTACAAAGTGGTTTCCTTACATGCTGAAAGTAGACACTAAATCTTCTAACCAAGAAACATGCGTTCTCATTTAACGGCGAGTTGGATGAACACGTGCACGGCATTATGAAAAGGTATAAAACTACCAGTCAATTCCATACTTCGAAGTTTCACCAATAGTAATTAAACAATTCCCTGTAGATCTTCAGTGGAATCTGCTGGGGACACCTAATAATAAAACTCGAATACATACCATCTCCGTGAAAAGACACACGAGCGTATAGTGTGTATGTGTCCCCAGCGGATTCTACTGAAGATGCAGGGAAAATTGCTTAATTATTAAGTGTGAAACTTCGAAGTACGGAATTAGCTGGTCCGAAGTACGGAATTGACTGCGACGTTACTGGTGCGAAGCTGTATTGGCCTTTGCCTTCCCCTTGGATAACATCGGTGGCATGGAGAGGAGAGGCTGGTATGCATGGGCGACTGCTGTCCTTCCGTAAAAACAACCCTGGGTTGTTCGTTCGCCAGTGAGGTGACTTTCCGCCCAGACTTATACCTTTTCATAGTGTCTTGCACGAATACATCCAATGCACCGTTAAATTCAAATGTCTTCAAGCAGTACGCCAAGCCAGAATAAATCAGCAGAGAATAAAATTCATTTTCATTTATACGAAAGAAGAATTATAAAGACTATGGTGCTAAATATATTGATGTATATGGTAACTGTTTAGCTAATTTGTACCTGTTGTTTTTTTCAAAAGGTTTTGGTGAACAATAATAATTGGATATGTATTGAATACGTTTTAAAATGATTTTCTTTAAATTATTATTTCTCTTACTTTTCACTGCATTTAAAAATGATTTAGAACACTACCTGAGATTGCAAGTTTTCAACTATTTTATGAATGACAATTTCCATTAAATATTTTATTGCACGAGGGTAAAGATTTTCGCATCCATCATTTACTTTAACATTATTTAATAATGATAGCATTTGCATTAAAATTGGGGATTCTTGCAAAATATTAAATTTATATTAAGTAATTTCTTTAAAAATTCCTATTCATTTTGTTTTTATAAGCTCTTTTAATGTCAAAAGAAGATGTGTTTATCATGAGGTTTTGTAATGTATTAGACAGGAAAGAAAATCCTGTCGCATTTTTGACATGGTCACTTTGAGCGTACGTTTTCAATACTTATGCTAAAATCAAGCATTAATTTTGATATGCTAATGTTTTATTTATTTCTTTGCAGATTACGTTATATCATAGAGATTTGATTTATATAGATTTTCCCCTTTAAAATGAGTTTAGCTAGACCTATATATGACACTGCGTGCTGTATGTATTCAAAAGGGGATCTTCAGCAATGGAAGAAGGAGGAGGTATTGGCTTCTCTATGGAAATTAAGGTTTTGTCCGGGAAAGATTTCTCTTGAAAATGCCCCTCAATCAGGATGATTAATTTTTGCGAATACATTGGTTCTGAAAACCGTAGTTGAGGAAAATCGAAAGCAAACTGCATGCGAATTAGCAAACAGTACAATTCAAATCACGTTTCGATCATAGAACATCTCGAACTCGGAAACGTGTCTAAAATTAGTCAGTTTACACCTCCCCTCGATAGCAACCGCTAAACAAAATATAAGGTATGACAGCTTAATTATTGGTACAGCCTTAAAACACTAATACATCAATGTAGAGAATATACCACCAGTATAGCCCAATCGACCTTAACATCAAATTCAGAATTCATCCAAGGTTGAGGCCATGTGCTGTACACCCCTCTACACAATTCAGGTTTACAAAATAAACGTTCATTGCAACAGAGTTTCTTTTCCTCAACAGACCTTGCTCTAGTTAATATTACGCCAAAACAAATCAAAGAATAAAATGACCCTAGATTAAAGATAACATTCTTCAAGGAATAATAGATAAGCTACCTATATCTGAATGCGCCTCAGTCAACACCAATTCCCTACTTGATTGAATCATGTTACCACCAAACTTGACTTTAAAATAACTTAACAGATCCTATCAAGTAATAGTATTTAGTTAGGCATGGCCTGGGCCAGACTTTGGCCGAAGCGTATCTAAGTTATCTATGCTATTCACACCATAATGAAATAAAATATATCGTAAACCTAAACGCAATGTATGTGAATGTATACGTTTTTATTTAAGGACTATTTTATAAATGCGTTTTTGAAAGAGGTTAGTTTCTTGATGGAGATTCAAAGGTATTCGAAATATTTACTAAATATTTGTAATCAACTGGATTTGTGGTAAAGACTATCAATGACGAGGTCTACAAATAATTGCGGGCAATATTTTTAGTAATACTGTGCGGGAGAGCTTTAGTTAAATGAAATGAAAAGTAGTTTTTAAGAAATGCAGATGAATCTCTCTGAGTAATTCATATATCCACAATTTGCAAGATATTCATAATTAAGGTCCAGAAATGGCTTGATATTATTTGATGATTCATCATAGTACTGGAATGTGATAAATAGAACGAATTTGTTTCTGGTACCAAAGTATGAAGTAGATGCCTAAATCGATTCAGTTTAACTTCCTTTATTCACTAATACCCAACTTATTTTCAAACCACCTGCACTGTAAAATTCTACGTATTCTTAAAACAGTAATTAGACACATTAATACACTAGATTCTCGTAATATACCGTGATATAGCAGCTTGTAATACATCAGTGTACAGTATTAGACAACAATGTTCTTAAATCTTACTACAATAATGCTAATGCAGCGCACCTTCCCATGATATCACGATGCCAAAGCAACTTATCATTTTCCGAACACAATTCCATAGCACCAACGTTTGATTTCAGCAAGATAAGAGAACTTCAGCTTACCATTAAAACGCTCTTGCTTAACATGAAAATATTCCAATACAATGTCTGCATGTTACAGTTTGATCGATACGTTTATGCTTAAAACTTTTCATTAATCATATCATATCAAATTATCCATTATGGACATCACGAATTTTCCAGTTCTGTGCAATAAACATTCTATCTATTCATATATCTTCGAATATGCGCTATCATTCAATAGTTTCATCTAATATGTTACGATAAAAAATAAAGCTATTTTAATCAGTTATATATGCCTGCAACAATACTCCTATGGAGCTCAAAAGTAAAACATATTTATCATAAATTTCACTGGAGTACAATGACCTAGATTCCGAATCCTCAAAATTGCTGGAAAATGTGCTGAAAATATATTAAAATACGAAAGCAAGTACAGTTCTATATTTAAGAGATGAGGAATTATGTACATTATTTATATTATTTACATTTGACGGATATTTGTCAATACGAAAACTAAAAGCAGCAACACATATGCTAAGACACAACAACCTCCTAAGCAGACCGAGTGCAGGTATGAATAGGATATGGGAACCGGCATTAAGGAAAGATAGGAAAATATTAGATTTATAAGCCCTGAAATTCACCCCATAATTGCCCACGGCCATATGGCGTAGTGGTTAAGATTGTGGGTTACTAACCCCAAGATTTCGAGTTTGATTCTAGGCAGTGACCTGAATAATAATAATAATAATAATAATAATAACATCAAAACATACTTCAGGAATCTCAGGTTCGAAATTTCCCCAAGACACCTGATGAAGGCCCGAGGGTATATCAGCCGGAAGGTTGTGTTAACACAAACATCCGTCAAATGTAAATAATGTACTTAAGCAAGCATTTGCTTTTAAATTGGGTATAAGTGAAAATATCTATTTGTATATTTTATGACATAATTTAGAATAATCTTTGACAACAGATGAGAAAGAAACTTAATTTTGATATTTATTTGACACAAACGAACTATACTACCCCACCCCCAAGTATTATTAACGAGACTACATATTAACAACAGGAAATCTAATCGTATGCATAGCTAAATCGGTATTACTCTGTGAATATATTTTCAATCACATCTAAGTAGCATCTAATGAATTCATTAATATAATGCAAAATATTTTAACATTCTTACGTTCATGTTTACCTTTGTTGTGGTTGTCCAAATTACTTCTTTTTTCTCTCTTGATTGCTTTTTTTCATTTGTTTTCCCCCCTTCCTTGTTTCCTCTCAATTTATCTCTAATATGATAATCCACGTGGTGCTCTAAGCATAACAGTTGCTATTGCACATTTATTTGTAAACACAAGATATACTATAACGCACAATATGATTGAATCAATAAATGAATCCAGAGTACTCGTCCTATACCAAGTCCAGCTCAATTTTAACATGCCTCCTTCACACACACACACACACACACACACACACACACACACACACACACACACATACATACATACACACACACACACACACACAAACATATACGTGTACATTAGTTAGGATATACTGCGGATATACAAAAAACTGGAGGAAAATTGCTTTACTTAAAAAAAAGAGAGATAATTTATACCTGTAAATACATACGCATGCATATATATACACATCTTTCTTGGGTATATACTATCTTCCTAGCGGGATATATTATGAGTCGTATGTCTAAATGATTTGTATGGTTGTTGACGTGTTGTCCTATCTAGGAATCAGTATAAGTCTCTTAATATTGTTTTCTATTAAATTAGGATTTGTAGATCCTACAAATGGTTACTTACCTGGACGTCTTGAGGCGGTGTATTATACTTGACAATTATAGTGCCTTCGGATAGTTATGTTAAGGTTTGTTGAATGGAAAGCTATTTTGTTACTTGTTAGTATGAAGATTGTTTTGGTAACGTAGGGAAAGTTGGGCGGGATACTGTCGTGTTTAGCCGTTGGAAAAAATATACATGCTTGAAATGTCTTTCAAGATTTTATATTTGCAGTAAAAGACTAATTTTTAGTTACGGTTACTTATTTGGTTTTAGAGAAGATAATACGGAGGTTCAGCCATGCAGATTTGGCAGGATTTTATTTTCTTGGCATATTTGCGTTTACGACAATATTTTGCAATTAAATCTAAATAGGATATAGTATAACTCTAGTGTCCATATATATTATATATTACAACTCTAGTGTCCATATAT
>NC_068982.1:164365814-164366849 GCF_001194135.2 Octopus bimaculoides
TATATATATATATATATATATATCTTTAGATAATAAAGTATCAGATTTTTCGTTTCGCGCGAAAGAATATGTTTCGTGGTTGTTTTGTATTTTAAACCTATTTTCTGTTGATCCTGTTTCGTATTGTTCACATTTAAGACTTTGGCTATAGATGAGAAATATATATATATATATCAAAATGTTGGAACAATGCCAGCAGTTCTGAGGGAGGGGCTGAGTTAATGACATCGACCCCACTGCTCAAGGGATACTTGTTTTATCGTTCCTGTAAGTATGACGGGCAAAGTCTACCTCGGCGGCATTTGAACTCAGAGCATAAAGACGGACGAAATGTTGCTAAGTATTTTTGCCGGCGTCCTAACGAATCTGCCCGTTCGCTGCTTTAGGAGAGTTGTACATTCATGGTGCAATTGAACCAAAACCTTTTCATATCCCTATTTTTATACTTTTCTTTAAATGTAGGCGGGTTGTTTTATATGTAATCTACTCTTTCTCTAATCACTGCTGTGATGTGCTTCATTATAAGACATTGCTATTTCAAAGAAAACACTTTTGTTCAAAGATATAGAAAAGCATTTGAGAAATATCTTCTTTACTAGACATTAAATATACTTTTAGGGTGGTTGGACTGTCTACGAATGTACTGACGTTTTCGATTTCGTCAGGATGAAGTTCATATATAGTGTATTCTATGTATAGGATAATATCGCGAAAGTTCTCTGAATTAAGATATGTGGCTGCTGTAATATAGAAATCTAAATTTTTAATGAAGATATAAAATTCCTTCCTAAACTTGTTCATGAGCATTGAAGTATCTTTCGAGGAGTAGAGAGTTGTCTCTGTAGTGACCACCTGATACGAAGTAGAATTTATTGTGTAGTAATGATTATTTTTACGCTGATCATATAACATATTTTTACAATGTCCTTTACTCCGATGATAACATCATGCTGTGCTTGAGAAGAAATATTATATATATATATTTGTTGCTATAGTTTCAGCTCAGAGCTATGACCATGCTGATGCACGTATATA
>NC_068982.1:164367507-164373857 GCF_001194135.2 Octopus bimaculoides
ATATATATACATATATATACATACATATGTATTTATAGGTATATATGTGTGTGTCCGCTAATGACATCTACACATATGTGCCATATTCTTTTCTCTGTATATAATAATTTATTCAAGTATGTGAATACATAGAGACACCTCCACCCGACCACCACACATATATACGTATATAAACATATATATGATTGTCATATATAAGATTTGAGGACACAAAACATTAATCTTATACTGCTTATAATAATATATTATATAATATTATATGATATAATGTAATGAAATATAATATAATGTAATATAACACAATACAATATAATATAATACAATGGTGCTGCTCCTTGGTTGTGAACTTTGTAAGTAATTTGTTCAGCTATGACGTATTTCCCCCAATGAGTTGTTGTGTATTTTAGTAATGCGTTTTGTGTGATGCGCAGAAAGCAATTAATTTGCATGATATTCACATGGAAATGTTTTACTATATAGGGTGATACGCGGTGTGCGGTCTATATGAAGATGGAACTAATTAAACTTACTTTTTTTAATACTGTTTTTAGATTAGGCCAGCAACGACCGATAATTAAAAACATTGCGTACACAACTTATGCATTAGTATATTGATATCTGCTTATGTATAATCGTCTATGATTATCTTTATTATATTTCATTTCGAAATGTTTTGGCTTGCCTATGGGAGCATTCAGAAATGTGTTACTCACACCGGTACATTTATTGACAGAGATATCACTGCATTTTTTATACTGATAAGTTATTGTAAAATATTAGGAAACTTGAGTTTTGTGAAGAAGGAAGTTGTCATTTAAATCGCCCTCGGAAAGGAAAAAGGGTGAAGTTGGTCTGATTGGGATTTGAAATAAGAATACAGAATCGGAACAAATACTGTAAAGTAACTAGTTAGATAGTCTAACGATTTTGCTAGCTCGCCACCCTGTTGTTGAATGCAATTGAAAAGACAAATTCAGAGGAGATGTTATCTTTTTGATTTTTCAGAATAATTGGCAAATCTACTCTAACCCCAAACTCTGCTGCATAGGCCATTTATATGGCATTTGTGTTTGAACTTGCTAAGAATGTAACTGGAAAAACACATTTTCGAAACTATTTCAATGTTGCTTACGTTTCAGCTATAGGGTGCTATTTTAATAGAAATTGCATATGAAGTGAAGGAATCATAATTTTGAGATGTATTGTAATTGAGAAATTTCTGTGATAGAAACATACAGCTGACTTCATTTAAATTAACGAAAGGAAAAATATACATTCGAATCACTCAGCAGTAAAATATTTATCTTTGCATTTCAAGACACTTTATATTGATCAAACAATTCATTTTTGATTTCACATACGATTTACATAACTAAAGATGAAAGCTTTTACAAGTGGAATCAGTGTATAAGGATATGCAATATATATAGATATCTACGATCGACATTATACGTGTCATATGTGTTTATTCCATGATTTCATTTTATATAGACAAAAAGGCAGCAATTCCCTCACAAGCGATAAGAATCTTTTCCATGAATGTTATAGGAATACAAGAATATAATCCTGATGGTTTTGAACATTGGCAATATCGAAGGAAATTAAATAGAATTATGGCATCAAACTTTGTAAACATCAGCCGTATTTTTTGCTTTAGAGTAAACACTATTTGGAAGAAATTCATGTTTCTTGTTAACGTCTGACAGTTAAAATTTTACTTCTGAATATAAATATGCCGATATACCATACCTAAATTATTGCGTTGTAGTATTGTATACTCTTCCAGTTTTAGTTGCAATAAATAACGTATAATTCCTGTATATACGTTTTGAGATAGTTTGGATTAAGGCCGAGGACATAAAAGATCATTAAAGCTAAATTGTTGTATATTAGGTATATAGCAATGGACTATACTAGCTTAGAATTTTACCAATAACATTTCACTTAAAACTATTCTGCGTTTTACTTGGAGACAAAACATACAGTTCCAAATAGCTTATATTAAATAGTTGAATATTGAACTATAAGACCTTGTGAGCTGTTCGGTTGTTGATATTGAAGTTTCCAAGTTTTAACTGACAAAACAAGCCTTGATAGTAAGATTTTTCTGTTTTTGTTTTATCAATCTCATATTTATCGGATTATACGTATAATTTTTAATGTACTGATTCGTTTAACAAAATAGTTTATTACCGCATTACTACTCCTGTCGTTGCTGTTGTTGTTGTTCTTCTTTTTCTTCTTTGTCATCGTCATAGTCGTCGTCTTCCCCTCCTTCCCCCTTCCTCTCCTTCCTAAACTCTGGAAGGCATGATTATTTAGTTTCCTTAACTCGTGTTATTCTAATTGGTAATAAATAAAATTGTTGATCTATACTGAGTCTATATACACATATTTACTACTCATTATACGGACTGTCTATTCGAGTATCTCCTCACACTCTCGTATTTTTGGTGTGCATATGGTTATTTCCTCCATGTCTGCAGATACATTCTGCATATAATACTACTTCCTTTGAACAATAATAACGAATAGTTTTATTTATTCATTGACATTCTGTCACACAATTCGAATACTTGTGCCTTACACAAATGGCTTTACGACTTGCCTTTGTGTGTATACATCTTAATCTTATGTTTTACTCTTTCTTCATAACAAGAAATATATTTCAAAAATTTCTATCTCATTCTACCCTATCGACTGTCATGTTATATATCATTTCTAGGACATTTCATTCCTCCTAGATTCATTATATATAAATCATAAGGCCTAAAAGTTTGAAACACCCTCTCATTCAATTTTCTTACTACTAAAACAACCTGTTTTGTGATTATTACTTAAAACATTTCCTTACTCTCTCTATTTTCAATTACATCAACAATTCAAATCGTATAACTATTCGGTACATTATATTTATATAACATTTCACAATATATATTCACATATTTTGGATTTAGATTTAATAGATATAATTGATAAGTATATCATGGATTCGCAGAATTCTTGAATTCGGTGTCTTTAGCACAGGAAGAACAAGCAAAATATGTATCATAAGCTAAATATGGTTGATAATGATAATTTTCATAATAAAATTGCTTAAGGTGACATGCATCAGTATTTTGAGAATTTTGGTTTAGTGAAGTGTATTCTATAAAAAGAATCGGATATGTGAGTAGATAACATCTATTTCTAAGAAAGTTGAATAAACTGCAGGTAGCTATTCGGATGAATATACAATAGTGATAGATTATCACTCCTAGCAATGCAAGTGTATTCAAAATGATAGTTCCAAAATAAACATGCAGATAATTATACATATT
Organism: Octopus bimaculoides; assembly: GCF_001194135.2. NCBI lineage: Eukaryota > Metazoa > Mollusca > Cephalopoda > Octopoda > Octopodidae > Octopus > Octopus bimaculoides. The sequence goes on from NC_068982.1 coordinate 164,370,828, forward strand.
CTGGAGAATGGCTTAAATTGTATTTCTCTATATACAAAAACTATCAAAGAGAATGTGCTTACTTAGTAACCTCAACAAAGAAACCCCTTACATCTATGCGTACCTATATATACATATATATATATATATATACATACATACATACATACATATTAAATAGTAACCCCACCATTTACTGACTTATATGTATATATATATGTATATATATATATATGTGTGTGTGTGTGTGTGTGTGTGTGTGTGTGTGTGTGTATATGTATGTGTGTATGTGTAATTTTGTGTATATAATGATTGTAATGAACCGTAGCTTCCTTAATTATATTCACCTTAACGTTTGGTGATATTAACATATTTCAGCTGCATCATCGGATGACATGCTGATTTTCCAGTGCAATTGGAGGAGGTAAATATGTGTATTCAGCTAAAACTCATAATCGATTATAGAGTGTTATTCGTATGACCGACCGAATAATAACATACTATCTCTTTCTTGAGCGTCATTTGACAATTATATACCTTACAAACATACACAATACCATAATAATGGTGTGTAGTATCATTAAATCTCGCAATCAATTTCCCAATACCTCATACTGCTTTAACTCTCAATTGATGTGAAGTCAACTATGATATTATGTACACCGATGTGGAAAAGCCAATCTGCAGCTGTATAAACTACTGCAAATGCGCGTTCTGTTATTTGCGATACCATGATCACATCAAATAATTATGTATATAACATAAACAAGATTCAATATAAAATTTACCTAGATTTATTTACAATAAATTATCAATTGTTTTCCCATTTAATACGGATATTTTATGTATAACATGCAAGTGTGACAAATACAGTCAATCTAATGTATATTTATATATACATAAATATCAGTGGGTGGGCATCTATTCAAAATTAAGAGGCGGGAATATTCATTGTGTATAACAGATGCACTAGAATATTCTGAAATTGTCGCCTCTTCCAGAATACAATGAATGGATATTTGAGGTAGACTCACGTAATCATGGCGTCTTTATTTTAGAGAATAAATAAAATTGCTTTCAGCTTGCATATTTATGGCTCCATTATGTCCTTAATATATGTTTCCCATTTGGAATGGATATACATAGACACAGTTCTCCTAGCTTTTGTAGATACATTGCACCATGCTAATATACATGAAATGATGATGATGAGGATATTGACGACAGCAATGATGATGATGATGATAATGCTGTTGCTGCTGATGGTGATGCTGATGGGGATGATGGAGTAGGATGGAGGAGGAAGGTGACGACGATAACGACAACGACAACGACGATGATGATGATGATGATGAGACTGAAAGGGCTCGAAAGCCTGCAAAATAAAATTTGCGTTCAATAGGAGACTTTAAAATGGGTTTGGGATAGAAACACGAGGGAAACACTGAAAAAACTTGTACAGTTAAAGAGGTGACACCTCATACATCTATAAATATACACATGTGACGTGACTACACAGAAATAACAATGTATAATGAAACAATAATTAAAAACAAAATTCAACAGAAACATAATATATTAAAAATACTTAGGATCCGCCGTTTATGTCATATATATTACTCTTGATAATTGGCACTATCTTCACCTTCATTTTCTATAGCTGGGCTATTTCGTACTTAAGCGGGTTGTATCGCTATCTTTTCGCCTTCTTTTTTGACTATGCTTGTGTCAAAGAGGCATGCAATGTTAACAATATAACATCTGTCGTGCACCGGTCTGTTATGCTCTAGCATGTGATCTGTTTGGATTGCGAAATCACAGAAGATTTGGCTAGTCTACGACTCTGCCACCCTCTGTGCTTTGTGCTCAGACCACGTCTTGCCTCTCTCTAGCCCCCTATTATCATTATTATTATTATTTTCATTATCATCTTCTTTCAATTCTGTTTCCATTTCTAACTGGGTGTCTTCTTGGCACACAGGGAAGAGAAACGTACTGTATACATCGGTAGGCTATTAAAATAAACACACCAAATTGTCCATTTACACAGTCGCGTGACAGAGAAAAGTGGGAAGAAAGACAGAAAAAATAAAAAATAATAAAGTAAACAAAGAAAATAAGGAGTAGAGAGAAAGAAAATTCACAGCGACAATGCTCTTCTCAATACATGTGCCATACCAGTTAAGACAATCGTTTGCACTTTTTGCATGGATGGTAAGCCATGGATCATTCTTAAACATTTTCAGTTCCTTTTTTGATCATTCCAAGTGCTCTTACAATCACTGGTATTGCAACCGACTTGAGATGTCACATCTTTCCGATTAGCAAATCTTTATATTTTCTGAGCTTATCAAATTCATTTGCCAAGATAATATTGTCACAGAGTATGCTCATATCAATCAATAAACAGACTCTATTGTTTTTGTTTTCACAACAATATCTGGTTTGTTTGCCTTGACGGTCTGGTCTGTGTATGCTGGAAGGTCCCAAAGAATAGTTACATTTTCTCCCTCAGTTACAGCCTCAGGATAGTGCACGTACCGTTTGTCAGCAGTTTCAAATTTTCTCCAATGTAGATATTGGCCAACACTGCCATGTCTTGATTTGTACTCTACAGGTGCTAAAACCTTACATCCAGAGATTAGGTGGCCGACTGTTTCTATCCCGTGGTCGCAGTATCGGCACTTTGGGTCTACACCAGTTTTTAATCACATTTGCTTCATAGTTCCTGGTCAATAAGCTCTGATATTGGGCAGCCAAGATAAAGCCTTCTATTATTATTATTATTATTATTATTATTATTATTATTATTATTATTATTATCATCATCATCATTATCATCATCATCATCATCATCATCAGTGATATCACTGATATTATTGTTTTTATGTGTAGTAGTAGCAGTGGTTGCAGCAAGAGCAACAGTAGGATGGGTGGGGGTAGCGGTAAGGGTGGTAGTTGGGCCTCAGATACCTGTGATATTATTATTATTATTATTATTATTATTATTATTATTATTATTATTATTATTATTATTATTATTATTATTAT
>NC_068982.1:164374321-164380072 GCF_001194135.2 Octopus bimaculoides
AATTTTTCAACCTCTTTATTCACAAGATTCATGTCATTTGGTATGGCTACGTCAATGATCTGACAGTATTTATCTGTCTTATTCACTATAACAATATCCGGCCGACGGTGTTCGATTACACGATCCGTCTGAAAATCATAGTCCCAGAGTATCGTTACTTTTCCATCCACCTGCATAACTTTACTTGGTACGTGCTCATACCAGTTCTCTGTTACTTCATATTGGTATTTACGGCATAAGAGCCAGTGAAAATACACTCACACTTCATCGTGGCGGCGCTTGTATTCTTTTTGTGCAAGGCTCTCACACCCACTTACCACGTGGGTCAGAATTTCCTCTCTCTTTCCACAGAATCTGCATTTCTGGGTGTAAGTTTTATAGATGTTATACTTCACTGAATTGATAGCGAGAGCCTGGTCTTGTGCAGCCACGATCAGGCTTTCGGTGGTACGCTTCAGATCGCCTTGCTCAAGCCATACCCACGATGTTGTATTATCCTTAACGTCTTGTGTATTCCTTTCAAACTGTCCATGCGTTCTCATTTCAAGGTCTTCTTTTCTCTTCTCCTTAACTGTTTGGTTAAACTCTCCCTTGTCTATCATTTCATTTGTATTTACACCCATACCTTTCGCAGCATATTGCAGCAGGTCTTCATCACTATTTATCAAATACTTAGCAAGCATTCTCCTTTCACTCCTTATACAATAGTCTAAACTTAATAGTTCTCTGCCACCATTCTTTCTTCTCATATACAGTCTGTTTATTTTTGCTTTAGGGTGTAGCGTCCCATGCAGCATCATCAACTTTCTCGTCCTTCTATCCGGTGTTGATATTTCCTCCTTAGTCCATTTGAGGATGGACGCACTATATCTGACCACTGCAATTGTCCAGATATTCATTGCGGTAATCAAAGTTTTGGCATTCAGGTTGAATTTCAATACCATCTTCTTCCTGTCTTGCTGACCTTGACTTTCATTTCTCTGTGTAGAATGTCATCCGGTTGTAGAATGTCATTATTATTATTATTATTATTATTATTATTATTATTATTATTATTATTATTATTATTATTATTATTATTATTAAGGCAGCAAGCCTACAGAACCGTTGGTGAGCCGGGCAAAATGCTTAACTGCATTTCGTCCGCCTTTATGTTATGATTTCAAATTCCGCCGAGGTCGATTTTGCCTTTCATCATTCCAGGGTCGATGATATAAGTACTAGTCAAGTGTTGAGGTTCACGTAACCAGCCAGTCCCCTCTTTCCAAATTTCAAGCTTTCTGACCATAGTACAATGCATTATCATTATTATTGTTCGTCTATCGACACGTGTTACACATCGCTCACGTAAGTTTATTGTTATACATATTGATACACATTTGTAATCATAACTTTGATAACATAACCAGAACCTTGGAGAGCTGGTCAATTTTTCTCCATCTGTTGTCCTCGGGGGCTATTTTGGTGTTTGTTTGGGCTAAGACGTCCTACATCTTTTTCCCAAAAAAAAAAAAAAGCAAACTTGCAAAGGCAAACAAGAATCGTCCGTCCACTGAAAGGTACACCTGGTCTTCCGGAAAAGTCGTAAAAAACAGTGACTGCTCTAGCAGCAACAACAACAAGAAGGACAATAGCACATATGAAGTCTATGAAAAAAAATTTCCTCTGGTTTTACTGTCACCTTCACCGTTGTGGGAATAAAAGAAATCAATGACAACAAACAGCAACAGCACAAGCGAGAACACTGCCGCCTCCACCGCAACCGCCGGTGGCAGCAGCAAGCCCAGCACTACCAGCACCACCAGCACCTGCACCAGCACCAGCACCACCAGCACCTGGACCAACACCACCAGCACCAGCACCAGCACCAGCACCAGCACCAGCACCGCCATCCAATATGAACGGAGATGGTTATAGTTTGGTATAAATGTTTGCGGAAGAGAAAGTTATGGAAGTCTGGTGTGTCTATGTGTTGATCTGGAATGCGTATAGAGAATAGGACAACTTGAAATGAAGCAGCTAAATGTTTTAAATCACAACTTACTGTCTTAAGGAAAGAAAAGGTAAAATTGTTAGAACAGTGAGGTATGCATGGAGTGTAAAAGTACGGGGTAGTCACGGCCAGAATGTGCTTAAACGCACGTTTGCACGGCTGGCACAACTCCAGCTTAATGAAACAATAATATACCATTAACTAAACATTTTATTTCTGACAATCTCACAGGTACCTAACTCACAGGCGGATGACTTAAGAGAAAATCCGTATAATTTCGGAAGAAATGTATATTCGTACTACGTTATCTGTGCTTTACAATGTTCATGGCTTCAAGGCTGTGAACGTGGCTGTGAATAGAAACCAAGTTATATACTGTTTGGTGATGTAAAGAAAAGTTATTGAAATGTTCTAGATAAAAAAGTAAAGTCATTCTAATACCCAGTTTATGCTCACGATAGGTCTAAGATATATGTTCATGATCCGATTTCATTAGATGAGGAGGGACAGTATCCACGCTATTTTTCAGACCGTTTAAGACCTGTTCTCAGTACGTGACATAGAGCGTACTTCTCAAGCCAATAGCCAGATTATGGTGCTATATCAGACATTGTATCAAGTCGACCATAGACAATCAGTCACAGTCACTTCAACTGCCTTCTTGATTGTCATCGTTTCCTAAATTTTAATTGGTGTTCAGACACCATAACAGTAGATACTAGTCTAAGACTCCTCATATAGAGTTGTGTCTGAATCCACGCAATTGCGAAGCTGATTTACCACACAGCCAGATCTGCGCATATTACATCCATACATGCATAAAACATCATGTTCCCTCAAACATAATTTATTAGATGTGCAATAGGTTATTCCATATTAAACCCGCTACACATAGACATCTATTAACGTTTATATACCTCACTTGGAAATAAAAATTACACGACAACATCAACATATATAGTTGCAGATATTTTTAATAACTGGATGCGGATGTGTTGACTATAGCCATTATTTTCGAATAAAGGTTGTTATACGTCAAAGAAAGGGATCATTGTTACTGTTCAATATTTCATGGTCAATAGCTATGTCAATTGTTTATAACCTTTATTTCCTGCAAGGGATATCTGAGTCTCTTCGTGTGATGTATAATAAAACCAAACACAATTTTGTTTGTGTAGATTCATTCCATCCGTTATCAATAGTGTTTCATGTTTAGGTTAAATAAGTATGAAAGCCCAGAAATTATTGCACGAAGGGAGAAACAATATTTATTCAGGTATATAGCATAGAGTTAGTTTTTGAATTATTTCCTAAGTTATTGCTTTGTATATCACAGATACTGCATTTAGGTTCATCTTTATTTCTCTTCCCTTAAACATTAGATAAACTTAACGTATGATTCATTTTATACAGCGTCATGATTGCATACGTTACTCATAAAATACAAATCCCCGAATACATATAAAATCGTTTTATTGGTCATACATCACCATCTTATTAGCATCCTCCAGCAGTTTGGCAAGTGTATATGGTATGTATTTCATTTGCAAATTTATCGGAGAAATATATATTACTAACAGCGTTTGAGCACGGCATTGCGGAAAGTCTATTATGTTATGTACTCAAATATTTTGGAAAATTTAACAAATCCATCATGTAATAATTTCATTTGGATGATTGTGAAAGCATGCAATTAATTTTGGTTTCCGAACTAAGTTGTTACATTCTTGAAATCGGAGAACAATAGTGGTCGACACGATGAAAGACAGGACCAAACGATCGTATACTTAAACTGAAATTATATTTTTATCATGGCTAAAAAGTTTAAATCTTAAAAGGGTAGAACTCTTTACGTATAAAATAATAATTAACTTACTACTGTAGGCACTGGAATTAATGGTAATATAAATTTGACAAGTTTTGCATTTAGCTCTCACTCAGCATATTTCTCAGACTATAACTTAAGAGACGACGTGATAATCCTCTTGGCCCGGATATAATATAAAAAAAGCTAGATTTGTACTCGCAGCTCTGTGGAGGATAGGGTTATAGAATACAGCAATCAGGTGGATTAACATATGATAAGATATCGTAATCTATGTGATTTTATGGTGACCAGAATGCTGACCACACAATGAATCACTACCAGATAATTGTAAATACGCAACTATATACAACCACAGGTTACTGTAAAGAAAAGAAAGTGCATAAGGAATGAATATTTTCTTGTCATGTGTAATCCTTCATTATGCTTTATAATGTTTGTGAAAATTTTTCTGATATGCTCCCATAAGAAGACAAATGTAGTTTTTTTTTAAAGAATTGATGGAAGGAAGGCGTCTTGATATCACATAGGTGATGTATATATATATAAGGTGACAAAGAAATTTCGTATAGTGTGACAAAAAAGTTTCTGCCAAAGCTTATGTGATTGATATAACACCTTAATCCTAAAAGTCTATGATTACACGGGTAAACGGATCCTGAATATTACTGTACCAATATGAGCTGTCCCGAGCAGAATATATTTTGTTAGATGTCTACTGGTTGGCTGTGTACTCATGTCTCCCCTCTATATACACCTATGTCGTCCAAAGGAAAGAGAAGGCAAGCAGGCGTACAGCTTGATACCATTGTACACAAAAACAAGGACAGCTATCACAAGATATCCCGTCCGATACTCTAATAATTCCACCAATCCAGACCCTGGATTGGTACATTTTTATCAGGAAAGAATTATCTTAACAGGAGATGCATGCTATTTAAAAATCTAATCGCTCCAACATTGTCGCTTTTTGATATAACAGATGAACACAGCTAACTCAACCTAAAACCTAACGTAACTCTTAAAAGTGGAAGCCTACATAACATAATGCAAGTCTATGACTAGAATTTCGTTCGTTATATGTTTGGTGAACCACTGTTTATATAGAAAGAAACAAATGTTTTACTATCAACAAAGAAACAAAATTGAGGCAAGATCATGTCTAACGCTATTATAATAGTATATTTTGATTTGTGAGGTTCTAAATTAGAAACAGATATAAACACAAAGTCCAAAAAATATACACAGTTCTGTAGTATTATGAAATTTCGTTAAGTAATTTCAAATACTGAAATTACTTAAAATAGGAGCAGAGCAACTATATATTTTTTAAGTTCACATTCAATTACATGTAATCTAATAAGATTGCATTAAAGGAACTTTTTATTTAATATACCGGAAAATATAATTAAATTTATTATCAAAATGTAATTATGAATATTAAAGAAGGAAATGCAGACGAAAACGGAACATTTAAAGATATTTTAAAGAATTTTAAAACAATAGAGGAAAGATAGTATAAAATAAAAAGCAAATTCAATGCAAAATACAGACTTCTTTCAGAAAGTTGCTCTTATAAACAAAAACCATCGGTACTCCACCTCTGACCTAAAATACAGAAACGTTCGTTCCATATGATAAAGTGTGAAGAAAAAATATTCTCGGGATATCATTATGTACACAAGCATGTAACCAAGACATCATAAGGAAGAATGGAGAAAAATGTATCTTCAAAACTTGCCTATTATAGTATTATTCTCATTAAATTCACATTAGATTCCAATCCGACCCATAGACTGTATGCTATATAAAATCCAATGAAACGAAGTTAGGATCTACCTATTGAGTGAAGTACCAAAAGAGAGAAAGAAAAGAGAGAGAGAGAAAGAGAGAGAAAGAGAGAGAGAGAGAGAGAGAGAGAGAGAGAGAGAGA
>NC_068982.1:164380082-164381935 GCF_001194135.2 Octopus bimaculoides
GGAGAGGAGAGAGAGAGAGAGGGGAGAGAGAGAGAGGGGGAGAGAGAGAGTGAGAGATACACAGGCAGACAGAAAGAAACTGAGAAAAAGACGAATGGTCTACGCAATCACTTAGTATCATTATCTAACTCTTATACCGCTCCATTAAGGAGTTTTAATCAATTTTCGTTAATGTTTCAGACATTAACGTGTAAGGCAAATCTTTTTTTTTTTTAGTTTATTATAGTGTTTCCAAATATATTCAACTATACTGTATTTTTTCTTTCTATTATGAGATTTTAGATTAAAATGATTCAACATCAACTTGAATAGGCGTGATTTTGATTCTGAGATTTTGCATTTTTAATTCTCTGCTATAGAGTTTGCGGGTTTGTAGTTAATGGCCAACCTTTGCTTAATTTTCTCTCGTTCTAACATATGGTTGTAGATTATGTGTTTTAGGGTTATTAATTTGTATTCCAGAATTTCGCTTCAGAATTACGTTATATTTTAGAAATATATTCAAACATTGCGGTTATTATGCAATGAAATCATTGCTCCCTTTACCCTTAACGCAACTTTGTATATGTGTAATCTATCGCTGTGACTTAGAATTTATTCTCAAGCGCATCATCCGTTTGAATGCTTCATAATTTCAGTAAATCTATGCTTTGCAGATATTCCTTGGGAGACATTTTAGAGTAATAGCCACTGTATATAATGGGAGATTGGTTATTCAGTTTAGGCTGCTTTTCATATGCATCTTTCACGCGTGTTTTAACCTAACTGTTATCAATTTCAGTGGAACCTTCTACGATGCCCTGTGTTAGTCTTGAACCTATAACTTCGTGTCAACTAGCTACGAACATCCTTAGTAATAGGATTTGTCGGTTCCTTGCACTATTTTGTATGAATTATATAATTTCTTTAAATATATAGATGAGTGATATTTAGTGACAACTTACGTAAAAGTCATGTTTTGTAATTTTCCCGTCAGTCTCGTCAACGACTGTTTGGCTCATCCACGTGGAAACTTTTACGTCATTGTTAGACTTTTTCAATGTATCAGCATTAACTAGTTCAAACCACGCGCCAGTCTTAAATAGAAACTAAAAGAAACATCAGATAATTCTAGACACCTCAAAAGAGATAGGATGCTGCAGGGTGGCCTGCTTGTGATTATAGATCTCGATCACTTTTGGCCTAGACCTAACAACAATAGTAACTGTCTGCTCTCCAAAGATAAATCTGCATCAATGCCGATGAGAGAATGGAGGATAGAAATATACGTTACATATACATTTTGTAAATATAAATTAAGATAAAGTTCATAGTCCGGAAAATTATATTCTAAGTAACAACTTATACTTTAAGCTCTAATATATTACGTATTTTTTAAATTTTCATATCGTTTGTATAGATTTTTATCTCTTTGTAGTACTTCTATTTTTTTAAAAGACGGTCCTGATGTGAACGAAATTTGTTTGATACTTCAATCCGAGCATGAAATCGATTGCACAAAATATTTAGGTACTGGCATGTAATTCTGTTTATAATTCATGACATAAACATATAGAAGGCTCTACAAACATCTGAAATAACAATGTTTTTATCACTTCTATGTATTTTTCTTTACCCCAAGATAAAGTTGTAGGTGCGTACACGGACGCACAGATTCACAAATTCGTAAAGATACGCATACGCGAATATTCATGTATCGCACGTCACCTATATATTTACACACAAACATGTGTGTATGTATGTATGTATGGATGAATGGACGTACACACACACACACATACGCACATGCACACACACACACACACACACACACACACACACACACACACACACACACACACACACACACACAC
>NC_068982.1:164382231-164387604 GCF_001194135.2 Octopus bimaculoides
TATATATATTTGACGTTCGAAAATCCGGTTCCTTCAAATTCGGAGTGCATTTTCAAAGCTATTTGTGAAACATACGACATTGGCTCTTCAACAGTGTACGATATTAAAAAAAAAACCCCAAAAAAACAGAAAGAAGAAAGTTCTTATCTGACAGTGGATCAAAACAGCAAATGTTTGTAAGGAAGACAATGACGGAGAGAAAAACTTGGTTTAATCTTCGTATAAGTGAAGGTGTGGAAATTTCTGCTGATTTACTAAAGGAACAAATCAAAGTGTATTGTGAAGAGCTGGGATTGCAACGCAAGTGTGAATATTCAGAATGTAGGCTGCGTCGTTTCAAGTTGCGACATGACTTACAGTTCCGTACAGTTCCGTACAGTGTGTAGTGAAAAACGTTCAATAGACGAAGATGCGTCTAGTGCATATGTGGATGAATTTGCAAAGTTAGTTAGTGATGAACATTTAAGTCCTGAACAAGTGTATAATGCTGACGAAACTACCTTGTTTTGAAGATGTACACCAAAAAGAATTCTGACTACTGAGAATGAAGAATCGCTATCAGGGTTTAAAGTTTCGAAAGATCGCGTCACAATGATGTGCTGCTCTAATGCTGCAGATACCCATAGATGTAAGTTGCTTCTTATCGGGAAAAGTTTATATCTGACGGCCTTCAATAAAATGACATAGTTTCCTGTCCATTACCGTGCCAAAAAGAAAGGGTAGGTAACCACTGATATTTCTTTGGATTGGTTTCAAAAGTGCTTTGTTCCTGGAGCTAGGGCTCACTGCAGCTCAGTTGGACTAGACCCTAAATTCAAGATACTTCTTTTTTTAGACAATTGTTCGGCACATCCAAAAGGCGATCTTTTAGTGAAAGATAATGTCTTTGTTGTCTACCTCCCACCCAACTGCACATCACTAATTCAACCACAGGACAATGATATTAGACGTTCAATGAAGTGTAAGTATCGATCTCTGTTAATGAGGCGCCTAGTGAATTCAGTTAATTCAATCACCTCAGTACAGCAGTTCATAAAAGAATTCAGCATTAAGGATGCAGTGTAATATCAATGCATGGAAGTCTGTGAAAACATCAACACTGAAAAACGGATGCCATAAATTATGGCTAGGTTTAATGTTTACTTCTCATTCTAACGAAGACATTGAAAATACTTTTGGATGGTTTAGAGCTTCCAATGGAAAGCAGCTTGTATAAAACCTTATTGCTTATGTTAAAGATGTAACTAATCCTGATGCCAAGGAGCGTTCGTCAAGGACAAATGATGTTTTAATGGAATGGATGGATGTTGATGACAATGTGCCTACAGTTCATCATTACACTGATTCTTAAATTGTAGATATGGTTAAATGTCCGGAGAGAAATGCCTGTACAGGTAGTGATGAAGATGAAAACAGTGATGAAAATGAGGAAGATGTGAGAGAAAGAATCTCTATTGACAGGTTAATTACATTGACAACTGAACTATTGGCTGGACTAGAGGAACAAAGTTTTTTAAGTGAACAAGATATCATGAATGTTTACTTGCTCCAAGATAAGATTATTAGAGAAAGACCCAAGTATATGAAGCAACAGACACTGCACGATGTATACAAGAAAAGAAAAAATATCTGTAGTCTTCGAATTAGCTCTCTCCTTTCTGGTTTTGAGAAGCCTAATTTCTCAAGATTGGTATTTAGGCAGTGTGTTACATATCCCAGGGCCCGAATAATTACAGTTATAAACCTGAACTTGTAACTTCAGATTTCTCAATAGTTCAGCATAGGTGTTCTCTTTTTCATTGAGGTCTACACTGGTACACTCCGCTAGTATTCCTTTTCATTAGGAGAGGCTATGGATTCTACTATATTGTGAATTTTTATTTCGTTATCTTCGGGTTCCTCCTTCTGACGGATTTCGTTATAGAGTGTCCTAGCTACAACGTCATGTCTGATCGGTAGATAATACGCGATGACATTTTCGGACAACTGCTTATGATGTGGGTGATATCTTCAGTGTGGACTCTAAAAAGACTGTATCGGTTGTCACAGTTTACGGCTTTTCCTACATGTATGTATGTATGTATGCATGTCTATGAGCAGAGATGACTGATTAAACAAGCAAGGCTTCTTTGTGGATCTTCAGCAAGGGTGGTACAAATTACAACCTGCTTTACTACGAAAAGATTCCTAACATTATAATTTTAAGCCTCATTAAATAAAATACCAAAAATTATGATAGAATATATTTTGGAAGCACTGAATATTAATTTTTTGATTATAAACAAAACAACAACGATAGCATACTTTTAAAATCTGAACTCAATAATTTTATTCATAAAATCAACTTCTATTCTATTTAAAGAATTTTTAGTATTAAAGATAATGACTCACGAATCAATTAAGTGAATTAATGTATTAAATCAGGCTATCTATCACTGATATCTTTTCCCCACAGCGCAGTAGAGTGTATTACAGTTTTAAATCTGCACAAGGTCATAATAAACTTAATCAAATCTATTAAGAAACTGAGAGCAGGCATGCGTGTCTGGTTAAGGTTTGCTACAAGGTAATTCCAATAGCTAGAATGATTGAGCGGATCCGAATGTATTCTAGCATCAACTCACGCATGACGGAGATTTCATAATTGTATATATGATGTAAGGAGCTAAAACACTTTCATGTACACGCGCACAAACGCACACACATGTACACAAACACACGCACGCGCGCGCACACACACATACACACACGCACATAAACACACACACATATACATGATTATATATATATAACATTCTTTTCAGGATGAGATAAAGAACCAGAAGATTTTAGAACATTTATAAATAGGTCTTACAGCCGTTTCCAGGATATTTATTATATCCCTTCATCGAAGACGTTGTGAGAGAATGGTTAAGCAATAGTTAATTCAGATAAGATACGAAATAGAGAGTGAAGTGGAGGAATGAAAATAGATGTGAGATATGCAGGGATATTGCATTTGTAGATCCATTATTTAGGCAGAATGGTATACATATAATATTCGAATACCTTGTGAGTAAAATCCAATAGTATTTAAAATTGGTCATTCCATGTATAGAGTTTGTACACAGTGCTATTGAATCAAGGGTTTTATTTAAAGTGACCTAAAAGTAGGGAATGTATGTGTAAGGTCAAATCGAAAACAGGAAGAGAGGAATAAAAAGAAGTGAAAAAGCAAAAAAGGAGAAAAAGAAAAAAGAAAAAAACAGGAAGATAGGAATAAAGAAAAGAAAGAAAAAAAGAAAAAACAAGGAGAGAGATAATAAGGGAAAGTGTACCAGTTAGTAGTCAGTCAAGGTAATTTCAAAGTAGGAATGGGGATATGAGAGTGATAAAGAGAGAACGGTATTAGAGTGTAAAAATATAGAAGGAATGGTCGGTGATAGAGAGAGATAAGTATAAAAAGTAAAGGAGTGTCAGTTATGTAGTGATAGAGTCTAAGAGATTGGGCAGAAAGCGGGGTAGCAGTATGGAATGAAGAATTTAGGAATATAGATTAGGTGGTTGGACACGTCAGTGAATAGTAGTAGAAGAAAATATATATATGTGAAGATATATACATATGTATAGATCTAAACTCTCACTCTTATGAACCGCACCATAAGCCCCACGTGTAACTTTCTTACGTGTATAAGCAATCTTACCACCCCTATAGTGTTCAAAAACCTGATAGTAGATAATAGTAATAGGATATCAAATCCCATTTCTAACAATGCTCTCTTGCTAACAGTGGTTTCAAAGATAAGATATACTACAACCATTCTAGTAAGGATATGAATCATGTAAATAGACCTAAATAAAGATCTAGGAAACTGATTTGGTTCATTCCCATCCGCCGCCCTAAATGTGAAAATTGACGCAGGTAAGAGATTCCTATCACTCTTAGGTAAACATCTCCCAGAAATTGATAGATACGGAAAGACAACAGACACTTAAACGAAGTGTTATATAGCTGCCACCCCAAATATGAAGAGCCTCATTACTCGTAAATACCACCAATAGTCTACTCCCAGTTGTAACTCTCGAGACCCAGGAGCTAGCCCACTTGATTAGGCGTACATGATTAAATCCATCGTAGATAATGCAGGAGTAAGAGTAACGCCACATAACCTAATCGAAAATAATTACATCACGTTATACGTCAGTGACTTCAAAAGATGCTGTACTAACTTAGCTGCTTTCCGGCACATGGACAAAAATAAAGACACAAAGCTGGCTAGCCACCTATGAGGTGGTTTGAAGGACACATGATCTTAAAAATGCAAGTTATGTGCTGCTGAAGCATTTCAAGTCCTCTTTAGACCTAAGAATGTTTTTTGTAACAAAACTGTCCGATGAACGGGAACGTGAAACTCAAAGTAACAGTCTTTTGTTATATTTCTGCTGCTTTTAAATAAAGTAACTGTAAACGTCCTCTTTGTGAGAAGCCCCTTGTAGTTCAGGCTTCCGTTGCTAGAAGCCACTTGATGCGACCTTCGTGCATCACTCTACCCACCGGTGTCGTCGAGTAGAGTCCTACTGCAACGTGGTGAGTCTTTGTTTTGCAGTGCTTCTTCCCTGTTCGCCGATTTTTGCGATGGCTGAAACAAAGGAACCACTTGCTTCCGTGAAATTTTGTTTTCTGCTGAGGAAAACGACGGCCAAAACAGCTGGCATGCTTCAAACAGCTTACGAGTACGCTGCCATGAGCAAAACACAAGCTTACGATTGGTTTTTCCCCTTTTAGGAATGATGACTTGTCACTTGAAGACCAGCTTGGTTCAGGACGACAATTGAGTTCCCAAACAAATGAAAACATTATGAAAGTTCATGAATTGATCTTGGAGGACCATCACCAAGCAATTGACGAACTTGTTGATATCATTGGTGTGTTATAGAGTTTCTGCCAACAAATTTTCAGCGTGTAATTGCGAATGAAAAGGGTTGCATCATAATTTGGCCCTCGCTTGCTCATGGATGATCAAACCAAGTCACAGAGAGTCAAACGAATACGAGTCAGGAGCTGAAAGAACAGTTCAAACTTGATCCGGACCTTCTTTCGAAGGTCATCACTGGTGACGAAATCTGGCGCTACAGAATTTGCAGATGTGGAAGCGGCGAAGAAAAAACGACGGAGGCATTAAAAGGTATCACATCCCAGGAGTTCCAGCCGTACTTCGAACAGTGGAGAACGCATATGGACCGGTGCATTGCTTCAAATGGAGAATACTTGTAAACATGTAAAACTAAGCGAATAATAATAAATAAAGGCTTTTTTTAATGAAAAGTGGCGATAAATATATACAACTGAGGTAGAATTAAGAGGAATAAAAGTCATTTTATATATATATATAT
>NC_068982.1:164388060-164391717 GCF_001194135.2 Octopus bimaculoides
ATATATATATATATACATATATATTGCCATTTTGAATTTTCCCCAGTTTTGAGTATTTTATCGACTTACTGTATTGTTGAGATGAGTGTCATTTTTTCCACAAGTCCTGCTTACAGAACTCTCTTAGTAGGGGAGTGTTTCGAGATATTCTACATTGCTTACAATCATTAACCATACATAGAAAAATAATGCCAGTTTGACCTTCCTCTTAGCACGCTTTATATCCATGGAGTTCAGCCTAGAAATAAACCTATCTAGAATAAATAATCTAAGTAGCTTGGGGCTTCAGCGATACATTTTAGAGACCTCTCAATGCTGCTGGCAAAAGAATCTTTATATATCGTTGGATAAAGTAACATTTGATAGAGATGCAAACTATAATAAGTAAACCGTGGAGAATAATAGATTCAGAGAAAATTAATTTTATTCCTTTCCTCACTATATCGAAAGCATCTTCAATTAATGAAATCCACATTCAATAAAACGAAAAATAAACGAAAAATGACCTTTAACCCTGGTATTATAAGCTCCCCATCCATACGGAATATGGAATCTAATATCCTCAAATCCGGAAACATTTCCCCATAGGACATAAACGGACAAAACTATTCAATTAGCAAAACATTACGGTTGGTTTCTACTCTATAAAGAATATAAGGATCACTTTGGCCCGTAGTAAACGTTGGAAACCACACAATAAGCTCATGCATCCGAAGATTAATTTCGCAGAGAAGACATAATAGCAATTGTCGAAATAGCTTGGAGTTATGTTTCCTAAGCAATTTATGCAAAACTGAGTGGATCCTTAATTTATTGAAGCATAATCTCAGTCACTGGAGACAGAGAGACTATCACTTAATATTTATCAGAATAAGTCAAGTCAGTCTCAAGAGGTGGTGTTTATACCATTAGCCCAGCTTTAGACCTACACACGAAAGAAACAATGTACAGACTGCCGATAGGTTTTAAGTCGTATATAAAATGGCAATCAGAATGAAACGCATCATTGATCAGCCTATTGCAATTCCATGTCAAAAGTTGATGGTCAGTTTTTGACAGACTTATCAATTATTTTTCCTGTCAAATTTAGATAGAAGATAATCTATTTTGATAGATGACAGCAGATACCTAAACAGTCCTTGGTGAGATACAATATTATGTTACTTCTCAATATTGTATACCATATAAATCAATCTACATGAAGGTCCTTTGTCAATTTAATAGATTGGTTTCTATAATAATTTAATGATATGAATTATATTGTTTCCCTTTTTATTTTCGTTTTGCCAGTTTGCTTTTTGTTATTTTAATGTTATTGTTACTTTTTCTCTTGCTTATCAAACAATTCTGCTATTATTGATGCGTCGTTACCATGTACCGAATTCATTAATATTGTCTCTGGTGGAACTGTCTTCCAAATCTTAATTCTTAGTGAAAATAGCAAAAATATCAATAACGTAAAATAAAACAAATAAAACATAAAAAATGAAACAAATTTAGTAGCAGGCAGCGAAACATTAGTGTTTGTGATAGATTGCTCTGTCTAGCAAAAAAGAAATTCGCTTAATATTTTCTCAAATTTTATTTATTACAGTAATTCCTAAATGTAATGGTTTAACACTTTAATTTCAGGAGAGAGTAACATCTATAACTAAATCAGTATAGAATCAGCGATAGATTTACGAAACTGTAATAGCTCTATCAACAGAAATAAAATTTCATTATATAAACTCGTTTGACAACTAATAAGATGAGGTATTTCAGTAATGCCTTCTGATCTATCAGCATTTATATGCTGGATTAAAGTCGCATATTTTCCTGAATTGCTAAATCTAATGTATATTGAAATCTAAGAGATCAATGTCGTGCGACGCTTATAAAACTAAAAAAAAAACAAAAAACACACGTTTAAATTTAATAATAAAACATATATTTTCTAATAGGTAGACAGGTAGATTCTAATGGAATTTTCAAGAGATACTTTACTGCAATACACCTAGTGAAATTTAGTGAGCATATATATATATATATACACACAAACCTATCATGATTTTAACTACGTATATATACATATATATATTTATACATATATTATTCACATATGTATGTAAGTATATATATATATATAATATATATATATATACATAAACATATACATACATATACACATACACATATACATACATATACACATACACACACATATATATATATGTATGTATATATATGTGTGTATGTGTGTGTGTGTGTGTGTGTACATGCATGTATATAGTGAGAACACATAGCCTAGGGGTTTTAGGGAGTTGGACTCACGATCGCGAGATCGTGGTTTTAAGTTCTTAAACCGGGTAGTGCGTTGTGTTCTTGAGCAAAACGCTTCATCTCATATTACTCTGCGATCACTTCCACATCTGACGCGTGGTACATAGTGGTACAATACTAATCTGTCAATAGCCGATATTTTAGATGTTTCCCTAGATCTAAACTCTCATTCTTATGAACCGCACCATAAGCCCAACGAGTAAATATCTTACATGTATAAACAATCTTACCACCCCTATATTGTTCAAAAACTTGATAGTAGATAATAGTAATAGGATATCAAATCCCTTTTCTAACAACGTTCTTGCTAGCAGTGGTTTCAAATTTATGATATACTACAACCATTCTAGTAAGGATATGAATCATAAAAATAGACCTAAGTATAGATCTAGGAAATTGATTTGGTTCATCCCCATCCGTCACCCTAAATATTAAAAGTGACGCAGGTAAGAGATTCCTATCTCTCTCACGTAAACATTTCCCAGAAAATGACAAATACAGAAAAACAACAGCCGCTTAAACGAAGTGTTATATAGCTGCCACCCCAAATATGAAGAGCCTCATTACTCGTAATTACCATCAATAGCCCACTCCCAGTTGTAACTCTCGAGACCCAGGAGCTGGCCCACTTGATTAGGCGTACATGATTAAATCCATCGTAGACAATGCAGGATAACAGTAACACCACGTAACGTAATCGAAAAGAATTACATCACCACGTTATACGTCAGTGACTTCAAGAGATGCTGTACTAACTTAGCTACTTTCCGGCACATGGACAAAAATAAAGACACTAAGTTGGCTAGCCACGTATGAGGTTTGAAGAACACAAGATCTTAAAAATGCAAGTTATACGTTGCTGAAACATTTTATGTCCTCTTTAGACCTAAGAATTTTACTTTATTGCTCAATTCAAGATCAGAATTTTAAAACAAATGCAAACATATGGACAAGTTTCTTTTGGCGAATGGAGAACCCCGCCCTCATCGAATTCAGAAGCAGGCTTCTGTTGACTTTACACCAACTACTTTTTATGGTTTTGCGGTAAAAGGGACATTTATTTAATTCTTTTTCTTTCCGTTTTCCGTTTCTTTCACCTTTCTAAGTTTTGCATCTACCTTTCCCTCGTTATTTTTCCTCGGTATTTTTTGTTTTATTGTTCTCATTTGTAACATATATAGGCCAGGTGCTCAGGGCCCGCGGATTGCTTGGAAACACTTGCAGTATAATCAAAATCGGCCTAGAAAGCATCTCCGGCGTATGAAACTATTAGGAGCTTATAACTATATAGTGCGTACATTAAGCAATACATACATACATACACATATATATATA
>NC_068982.1:164391933-164404158 GCF_001194135.2 Octopus bimaculoides
TATATATATATATATATATGTATATATGTAAACAGCCCAATAACTGAAGCAGGTAAAAGATATAAAATACACACATGCATATAAACAATACTATATATGTATACTTATAGGCATATATGTATACATATGCCAATGTGAATGAATGCTTGGGATAATCCCTCTCCATCACTTTTCTTAAGTTTATTCCATTTACTCCAGTTTTCTTATCGATTTTCATGTGTGTAAAAATACTGGGGGTTTCATAGGGTAGTAGCAAAATATATCGTAGTAGGTGTAGCTCGGTTAATAATATAGGGATAATGGTATTTATATCAATGTCGCTGCAAATGATTCATTGCGTTAAAAAACATATTTAAGAAGAAAATGACAAATTGTGGCCTGAAACACAAGGTATTTCGGTATTATATCCTTATTCGGAGCAGTAATAGTGATAAAATGCTGTATGCTGTGATGTAAGGCAAAGCATTAGTATTGTCAATGTAACACATTATAGTGTAAAATAAGTAATTCTTTAGCCTGTATGTTATTCAATCATTTTACGAAATGGAATTATTGCTTTCCTTCTGATTTCAAGTTTCGTTTCAAATGTGAGCTCACTTTTATTTCCGTCCACTATAGTGATGATGATCTCTTTAGAATAAATTATTTAGTTTCCTAGCAAGACAAATCATATTTATGTGATGAAATAACAGAATACCTTACCCATTCAATCATTTCCTCTTTCTGTACGATAAACCTCTGTACAATGTGTTATTCTGGACATTTTCATATTATAGGGTTATTGTGTTTATTTCAAATGAATGTAGTCCTTTAATAAATTATTCATCCTTATTCGCAATGTGTAGTAAATTAGAGGAATGTCCTACACTGTCTAATCAGAAAGCTCTATGACTGCATTTGTGACCAGTAAAACCTTTGTTAATTATGTCAGTATCGGTGAAAGCATTTCGTCCTATATTACCTCTATATCTAATTTCGTTTTCTCATACACAGAAATGTTCTTTTTATTATTAAATTTCTATAAACATCATAAGATTGTTATGCTTACTAGAAGTTACACTATAGCAATGGTAATATATGTTTTGATTCGGAATCTTTTTTTTTTTTTCATACTTAAAATTTTGATCTGCTTTAATGACTGTTGCATATTTCAGATGATTTGTTTCACAACAATTGGGGGAATATGAAAGACAAAATACACAGAAGAGGCTGTTTATATAAGAAACTAAGAAAAAAAGATAAAGAACAATATCTATTCACAGACAAATGAAATTAATTATAATTTATCTAATAGAGAAAGATATAAACAACTCCAAGACAAATTACATGGTAAATTGTATTTCAATAATGAAAATGTGGAAATACACTAGAAATATAGATTCGGTGAAAGAGAACATATCAACAATATAGAATTGACATGTAATTCCATATAGAGACTTGCAGGCTTATAGAGATTAATTTATCACTGCCATGTTTTCAAGGAAGTCATTTGCTACTGCGGATTATTGTAACAAATAAAACTTTGTGGATTAACTGCCAGTCAATTAAACCAAAACAAATACCGAATAAATTCCTTGACTAATATCTTAAAATGAGAGCTAACAAATTTACAAAATTATTGATTATAGAAAAATTACTATTTGCTAGCACTGTATGTTCAGTTTAAATAGTAGATTTCTGTATGTGATAATCATTGTTCTACACTTACATAATGGCAACTAGGCATCCTGACCGTATATCACTCAGAAGGATTTCTTACAATTTTATGGAATTTTGATATTATATGTTTATGATACAGATATGGTAAGTTTATACTACTGAAGTTTATACTACTGAAACTGAGGCCCACTTTTATTGGAACTATACTCTGTAATCAAGCATTAAATCACTGCTCATATAGTAACATCATGCATACATTAAGTTTTGTTTATGGTGACTATTTTTCTTTTTATACCATTACAACCTTCCTTCTATAAACGCTGACCGACCCTGTTGTGATAATGTAACATTTTTCAGCAGGATTTACTTACAATCACTACATTTATGAACTATAATCCCTTATCCATTGACATCATTACTCACCAAAATGCTGGAGTATTCTATCAATGGGTCAATGGGAGGCAATATATTGTTTAGTGAACTTTCCTGATTATCACAGACAGTAAAACACTTGATACGCCACTCGTTGTATTGCTGTGGCTCTTTGCGTTACGAGTTTAAATCTCGCCGCGACCAGCTTTGCCTGTTATCATTCTAGAGTAGATAAAATAAACGGCCATCTATTATACCCCACTCCCAATTTTGGCGCACTGTTCTGACATTAAAAATTATTTCAACTCAGAAAACTGATGGTGTACTCAAAGACGAGCGCTCAGTTATCATCCTTACAGCAAAAGATTCTGAACACTCAAAAAGGCCGTTAATATACCACACAGTGTAACAAATCTATGTTCTATAATATTCGAGACTCTCTGTAGCCACAGCTGCAATATGTATATTTATTCCTATAACTTGAATAAGAATAACTTTTTATAAAATTAACAGTTGTTATCGCAGAGAATTCTATGTTTCTCTTCGGAAAAAAATATAGATCTACACGACATAACCACCGGATTATTTGTACTGTGAGCAATTTAAGCTAGATTAACGCTGTTCCATTATATTCTCCCCGAATTATGCGAACTGTAATTTTTATCTGTAATTAGTATCTATCTAAAACAAAGGCAGCTGAATAATTGTGCGATAAGACTGTTGACAACGGCCACAGCACAACATTGGTGACAATATGTAAAACAAAGAAACTTCAGTCAGCAGACCGGCAGTAATAAGGTTAGCTGTATTGATATATAAAAATAATATCTAAACAATTGAATGTCGGCTAAAAAATTGATTTGTGTTTGGTGATGGAGAGAAAAGCACATAGAAATAATCAGATTAAAACGGAATTATCAAGATCTATGTCATAATCTATTACAAAGAATGGTAAAGTTGTTCAAACATTTGTTTCATTATTCTAAGACCTTGTATAATATTATTCAAATCAGTATCAAAACAAAAATAAAATTAGAAACAAAGAAAGTACTATTTAATGGAAAAAAGAATTATTCTTTTATCCATTTCTGCCTTCAATCAAAATCATAACGCTAAAAAAATCTGTTGAAGCTGATATTATCCACTTTTTTTGTTATTTATCATTTTTGAAAGTTATTTTAATATTAGTGCAAAATATTTGCAACGAGTGAAGTTCAAGCTTATTTTCCTTTCAGGATTTGTATGTAAAATATTAAAGGAAATTTAATGTGAGAGATTTAAACAACTGTTGAACATCTTATTACTCAATGATTTGCCTAGTATAGTTACAGTGTCTTTGGGCAAGGGTTTAGGAAATTATTCTGATCCATTTCTTAACAAGGACTATGTTATCTAGTCATAAATATGGCGAGTTAGCACAATCAGTAGAGCTTCCAACTAAATATTCTCAAGTAATTATCCTTATCTATTTACATTCTTTGTAACAAAGTAGGCTCCATTCAATAGGCAAACCACCAAGGTTTGTGCTTATTTATTTGCATGTGTTAGTGTGTATGTGTTTACAGAAATGTCTGTGCATATATGGGTGCATGTAATTTAAATCTGCTATCTGTATTGTTGATAAGGACGCTAAATACTGTTTATCAGGGTTAGCTGAAATGAAGAATGTAATTGTTTTCTAGCTTTCCAAATAAAACCTAACATTTACATAAGAAATAAGAAATATTGCTACTTTATTCGTATTCAAGGGAAAAATTTTATAGCCAAATCTTATGGACTATTTCGTTGCTAGATGTATTCGCTACTAAAATGTTGACATTTATACACTTTTGTATTTGTTTTGGTCGTAGCACGTCAGAGAAATCTATATCTTAAATCTATTAAAAGTGAAAAGATATATTTACATAATAAACTTAATATGAAATGAACAGTGCAGTCTGCAATAAATTATCAGGAATGATTTAAATCCGATTTAAGTTGAAAGATTTTAATATCAAAAGTTTTGGAAGGAACTGTTGAAATAATATTTGCTGAAAATGTCAATATTAGAATAGTAAACTATTACAAAACATTGGAAAACCTAACACAGGAAATACATCACATACGAGGGGGTACTCCAAAGAAACCGGAATTTTGAAATATTGTTTTATTCACTTAGTTTTATATGTTTGCACTTTTCTCGGCTCCAAAGTATTCTCCATTTCAAGTAATGCATCGGTCCAGATGCATTTTCCACTATTTGAAGTAATCCTGGAAGTCTTGCGAAGTGATGCCTTTTAACGCCTCCGTCATATTTTCTTCACCTCTTCAACATTTGCAAAACGTTTTCGTCTAAGACCTTTTTTCCATTCGGGTGAACAAAAAATGTTGCAAGGAGCAAGATCGGATGAATAGGGAGGGTGAGTAAGCCGGGTCATGCTATTTTTGCCAAACTTATCTCACACTCAAGGTAGTGTACGCATGGGCATTGTCCTAATGAAACCACCACTCTACTTTGTCACAGGTCGGGGAGTTTACGTCTTACTGCGTCTCGAAAATGCTTCAGAACTGCCTAACAATTTGACCTGGTGGAACAAATTCTGTGTGGATAATTTCCTTTGCATCGATGAAACAAATCAGCATTTTCTTAACACTGGAATTCACTTGACGCACTTTTGGGGGGCGTGATGATATTAAATACTTTTATTGACTTGATTGCGGCTTCGTTTCCCGTTCATAGCCGTAGCAACACCTTTGGTCATCAGTGATGTCATTTGAAAGGGCAATTTCCAACTGTTCTTTCAGTTCCAGACACACATGCTTTTGATCTTCCGTGATCAAGCGGGGCACAAATTTTGCTGCAACTCTTTTCATTCTCAATTCCTCGGTCAAAATTCGTTGGCTGAAGCTCCATGACACCAGTGATATCAGCAGGTTCGCCAATTGTTTGGCGATGGTCCTTCAAAGAAAGTTTATCTATTTCCATAATGTTTTCATTCGTTCGGGAGGTCAACGGTCACCCTGAAGGAAGTTGGTCTTCAAGCGACAAGTGACCATTCCTAAAGCGTGAAAACTTGTGTTTTGCTCATGGCAGCGTCATTATAAGCTATTTGAAGCATGACATCTGTTTCGGCCGCCGTTTTCCTCAGTAGAAAACAGAATTTCACAGAAGCACACGGTTCCTTCGTTTTAGCCATCGCAAAAATCGACGAACAGCGAAGCACCACAAAACAAAGACGCACCATGTTGCAATACGACCCCACTGAATGACGCCGGTCGGCACACTGATGTCCGAGTGCTGTATTAAGTGTCCTCTAGCAGTGGAAGCTTGAACTACGACGGGCTTATCCCAAAGAGAAAATTTCCAGTTACTTTTGGGTACCTCCTCGTGAGTTTCAGACGATAAATTTAAAACTATTAAGACGATATATGGACAAAGTATGAACTCGTGAACAATAATTCATTCAACAAGGAATTAGAACTAATATATGCACAGAATGCAAACCATCAACCTAGTCCAAGGATTTATTTTTCTGGAATCATGAAATCTTTATCAGGTTGGAGGACATTATATATAGGAGACAGGAACGCTCATGCAGAACACATCCAGTGTAATAGTATTAATATTATAAAAATCCAGAAAGCGTGAACGGTAAAGTGATGCACTGTGGACACAGAGAAATAAGGAAATAAGCAGTAATAGACCCTGTGCTTTTTGCATGCTCACTCAATACTAGCAAATCATTGTGCCTACTGTAATACTAATAACAATATAGCTGTAAATTTCAGATTTCTGTTCAAAATTTCTATATTGGCAAATAAACACACGGTGTTCGGATTAAATTTGATAATATTTT
The DNA here is from genome assembly GCF_001194135.2 of Octopus bimaculoides. Classification (NCBI taxonomy): domain Eukaryota; kingdom Metazoa; phylum Mollusca; class Cephalopoda; order Octopoda; family Octopodidae; genus Octopus; species Octopus bimaculoides. The sequence continues at coordinate 164,397,801 of NC_068982.1, forward strand.
ATGCCTTCTTCTTTCAGGAACAGCTTGAAGTATTAGTAACCAGTCAACAAAACTAGACAGCATAAAGATTAAAGTTGTAATTGCGAAAAGATTAGCCGATATACGAAAACAGTTACATGTACCGTGAGGATTCGGGCCGGGTAACAAAATGCCAACATTATGAATGCTACTCAATGCCATGTGAAGGCTGTAAGACGTGATATGGAAAGCTGCATCGGAGACTACGAAGTCGTAACCGGCAGCAAGTAACACGGCAGTCATTCTGATTGCGTTGGTTGGCACGCTAAGGTTGAACTCTACATCATTGTAGATATATTTAGACGGCTGTGTGAAGCTGCTGGCTGGAGACAGTGGTCAATCTCTGCCTGGAAAGGAAAGGTCATATATGTGGCAGCAGAATTCGGCTCCTTGCCATACCTCCTGCAATGTTATTATCAGTCCAAATATGTTTGACGCACGTTCGAACTGGGGAACAAGCTTCTCACTGCGTTTTCTCACGGATAATATATCTCGTTTGTTGACAAATAGTGTGTATACACCTTGATCAGCTCGCAGCGCCATTTACCTAGACTGTGAGATGCCAGCATTTCGGAGTAAGTATCTCCTCATCGGGCACGGACAGTAAGCAGACAACACTACGAACTGAATTAAGAGATTACCTCTCTTATGCTTTTCCAGTCACCCAACGATAACTGACAGCGTTATACAGCAGCTCACTGTTAGTCCATTGCGGAAGGGGAGCGCTAAGCTGTGATAAGTGAAATTGCAATGTTATTATCAATCCGAATGTGCTTGATGCACGTTCGAACTGGGAAATTAGCCATTTGTGCCATTTATGATATTATTTCATCCATACTCCTATGGAAAGAAAACTAAAGTCGATTTTTTTTCGTGTAACAGTGGAGGGAAGGATGGAAGAGACATAAGGAGAAAAGCCTCTTACATTATTTTGGAATATCTTGCATGCTTCATCGTTTTTTTTCTGTATATATATCCAGCATTAATTTGCATTGAGTAACGGTCCTTTGTGTACCCACATTTACTCTTCGCGCTACAGTTCAAGACAGAAACCCTCTTTTGTTTTTCTCAGGTGGAAATGTGGAATTTCTGGCTCTATTCTCACCTTAATAATATGATTAAGTATCATATTCTTTTGATTCCATCTCGCTTCGGCTTTTCTGCCATCGATTTCAGACTGCATTTTGAATCCAGTCATGGTCTCACACGTGGTGTTCTTACAGGAAGCTGCACATACTGTAATAGAGAGAAAAGGTGAAAGAGTTTTCCTGCTCAGGAGGAGATCATCGTTTTCAAGCATACCCATCTATTGTCTTCTGTGGAGAAATTTTTTCCTTGTTTCCTTGTTTTATTTATTTTTTGTTTTCATTTCCTTTTAAGCAAACTTTCAAATTTTGCCCGAGCATTCTGTATAAATATGAAAACCATGTTATATCGTAACACATATAAAATTGGTACGTTACAAAGTACTTTCAGTTCAATGCCAAAAGTTTGAAATTACATTGGTTTTATTTTTATATAAATAAATGCAATTGTAAGCGTGTATCAGCTTTGTAAATGTATGCCTATACATACATACATATATATGTGTGTGTGTGTATATACATATATATTAAGATATATATACAGACCCCCCACACACACACCCACACACACACACACACACACACACACACACATATATATATATATATATATATATATATATAATATGTGGGGCAATTAGTTGGTTGCCATAATAAAACTCAGAGTGTCGGATGCTGGGACTGAAGTCTGCTCCGGTATCTCATCAGTTATTAAGGCAAACAAAAACGCTATGAAAAAAAAAACCGTTGGATAAAGGGAGATTACTCCAATAAGCGTGGGGAAAGTAATATTCTATGAAAAACATACCTATACTATACAGGGAACTATACTCTACGAAAATTTTGGAGAAACGAAATTTTACTTTTCTCACGCCTATTGGAGTAATTTCCTTGTATTTAACGGTTATTTTTAATAACGTTTTTGTTTGTCTTAATACTTGATGAGATGTTGGAGCTGAAGTCTGCTCCGGCATCCGAAACTCTGAGTTTTATTATGACAACCTACTAATTGTGACATATATTTATAGATAAATTCCTCTATTTACATAATATCCAGGTCTCGTTTATTCTTTTGTTGTCATATTATCATTATTAATATATATATATCTACATATACAGGCTTATATGTGAATATACATCTGTGTATACGTGCATACATACATATATACGTGCATACATATACATTCACACACATATACACGCACACACACACACACAGACACACAGACGCACACACACTCACACACACACATACACATATTTATATGTGTGTATGGATATGTGTATATAACTATACACATACATATATATGTTCACATATATACGCACGTACCTACGCACACACATAGTCAGACTGACAGACAGGAGTTAATCAGAACACTAATTAAATTAGGAGGCTATGAATATTTTTCTTACGATTCTCATTACAATGGTTGCCAAAACATGAAAAGCCTGTGGATATTCACTTGAGAATAATTAACGATATTCAGAAGTATGTTTATGTTGCCGAGATTCTACGTGTTTTTCTATTTAGCATATCCCTTGTATTTCTATTTATCTAAGAAAATTTGAAGTGCCTGGAATCTAGCAGAGGCAATCTCGAGAAGTCATTATATTTATTAATTTAAGCTAGATATGTTATTTATAGAGAGACGTTTCTTGTATTTACATAAATTTGTGAGTAATCACTTATATATTACATTTGACAACTAAAACCCATTTAGAAATGAATTCTATCTGTTACTCGTATTGCTTAACACTAGGTTTTTCTTGATTGAGCTGAACTATGATCAAAAGTGTTCTATGCTAGAACATCGCAACATTTTCTAAGACCACTTTATCCAATGTGTTCTTCCCATTTCAAGGGTAAGATATCGTTGGCTCGTATTTTTCGGCCTTGAGCACACTGCACTATGATTTAATGTGTTTCAGACAAGGCAATCCTATTATCTATCCAGGACAACTTATGTATCCCTACAAATTAGATGTCCTAAGTAACCTGCTATATTCAAAACTTACGTCTTAAATATTGCGGGTTGAAAATGAGTGAGATTTGATCACTCTTCCAGCATTTCGAGCAACCGCGCAACGAACTGTTTCTTTGTAGCCTTATGTTACTTGGGCCTGATCGAGTAGACATTCTAGGCTCCTTCCATTTTAGTGATATTAAGGATAACATCAATCACTAAGTCATTTCCTTACTGGTTTGCGGATTTTTCTAGCATTTTGAGCAACCACGTAGAAGCTGATGAATTTTTGTTTTTCTGGTTATTTAATGGCATTAACAGGACAACAAGACATCAATATTTGTAATAAATATTATGTGTAATTTTTACGTAACATACGACCCTTACATCACAATCTTTTCGCTAACAAAACCTACATTCCGATAGAAAAGCATGGCGTTTATCACAGCTGAAGCGCCTCTCTTGAGCGAAACAACATCAACAACAATAAACACATTATCAGACTGATGTGTTACATCTACATTAAAAGAAAATACCTTGGTGTTTTATGCTCAGAGCGGGAAATAATTTGTTATTCAGATCAATGCTAGCCCTGATCGAGTAGTATGTGATCTTACTAACCATCAATAATCAACTTATCGAATTAATAGAATTAAATATAGTTTCTCTCATGCCATGGGCTTTTATTTCAAATCCTTTACAGATATTACTTGTGTGCTATGTATACATAATGATCTTTTTCGATAACAGAAATAATGCATAAAATTCTTTGAGGAAAATCTTGTCCGTAATGCCTTACAACCACTAGCACCTATCGGTTTAGTCCTCGTTCTCTTAATGTTATAGGCTCTGTAGCGGTCTTTTGTAAACCAGGGGAATTACAAAAGAAAATTACTGACTAAATTTAGCAAATGTAATGAATAAGTTATTGTGCAATGGGGGCAATAATTACTTAGTTATACTATGGTACTAACCTTGGTTAAATAATGCAGAAATATTCATAGGATTTACGAGTTCACTTTAAAGTTTCTAGAGGGTGTCTAGAAATCTGAGCTAATATCAAACGTTATTTCGTATCACCATTAGACAGAAAATATATTCGCAATGCACACATGCACCACACACACACACACACACAAACATACGCACATACACACATGGATATAAAAAAATATATATGTTATTCATGTTCTAGTTTTAGGACACTCTCACACACATACAAATATAAATGTCTGTTTTTGGTGAGTACAATCATATTTAACATGCTTGTGTACATTCAGAGCTGGAAAGGTATACTCAGAAGAAAATATGTATCTTGACATGATCATAAAATGTAGATTTTTTACAAATCTTTGCGCTCATCAGCAAATGTACCATTTGCCGTTTTAAGATAAGAGCAACCTCTTCTCAATGGCTATGAAGTACGACTCGGTAATTGTAGCTGACGACACGCAACGATGCAGAGATGCATGCGCTCTACTGTCCAGTGACGAAAGCATATACTCTTTGATGACTCATCACTTGCAGCGTAGCTACAACAGCTGAGGTGAAAACTGTCACAGTACTGTGAAATTGAACTGAACGCCCCACGATTATTAAGTTTACTATCATTTGTCGCAAGCAGTAAAACTGGACTTAGACTCGATCATCAGTAGTCCTTACTACACAGATTGCTAACACTTAGTTAAGGGTAGAATAACAAATTTTGGATCCTGTAATTTACTAACTTCCTCTTATACATCATTATGTAATATTTTACTTATATATTTTGAAATGAGTTTAAACTTTTGATCAGCTATTTTACAATATTTTCAGTAATTATCAAACTTTGCTGTACACCCGATCTCAGCAACTCGGATGCCCGAGAAAAAGAAGAAACATCAAATGAGAAACGCAGGTGTTGAGAAATATTCACTTTTGGTGCTTCATATGAAACGTGGGCAGGTGTATGTTGTCAAAAGATATGAAACATTCTTTGCAATACAAAGATTCTTTCAATAACAATAGCAAACAATTCCAAGATGAGTGGTTGTCAAGTGGAAATAAAATATATAAAAAGTATTATTCGAATGTAATATACCCTGAAAACTTAGGAAATAAAAGAAACGACGTAATATTAATAAAATGGAAAATACGGTTCTTCTCAAGATTTCAAGTACCCATATGCATCATAGCTTTCTTAGTTATCTATAGAATTGTTGGACTTTAAAAACAAACTTGTACAGATATAGCAGACACGTTTTATGATTACGGGTGTAAGGGCATGCAAACCTTCATATACACTCAATTCAGCGTTACACTCGACGTTTGATTTGATGTTTCTATAGCTTTATACCCAGCCTCGAATAAATTTGTGGAAATTATATATTTCAAAATTTTATAAACGTAAGAAGAGGCGTTAACAAGTTTGAAGTAATCATATTAATTCAAAATAAATTGTCGTAAAAAGAAAAACAAAACGAAACAAATAAAACTAACCGAAAATATCTCCATTAAAAAAACAAAAAACGAAGTATTGTTTTCAGATAGCGGTATAGACACAGACGTATAGCACTTAAATTTGTAAATAAATCTTAAAAAATTAGACATAATCCATAGTCTCTAGAGTGTCCATAATTACTCTGGTACATATTATATTTAAGGAGACTTAAACTAGAGTAATTGTTTAAAATATCTTGGAGAAGTAGAGACAAATGAAAGGCATATGCTTTCAGTGAACTTGTAGTATATACTTCATTCATATTCGTCTCTTGTATATATGTATACACACACGTACACATGAAAGGGACAAAAGAAAAACTAATACTCTGACTAAGACACTCTCATGGAATATGACCATTTCAACATAGTCCCCCTTGCGGCCCATACACTTTGTACTCTATACACTTCTTGTATCGGTGATGCAATGCTTGGGTCCCAACGGTAAAAACGCTTCCATCATGTTGGTCAAGAACATCATCAACAGCAGATGTGACGTCATCATCACTGCGATGCGGTTGGGGACGATTGTCAGATGGGGACAAATCAGTTCAAATCAGTTCAAATCAGTTCAAAGTGCGTGTGTCTGTGTGTGAGTGTTTATATGTTTGTGTGTCTGTGTTTGTACTCCAACATCGTTTGACAACCGATGCTTGTGTGTTTACGTCCCTGTAACTTAGCGGTTCCGCAAAAGGGACCGATAGAATAAGTACTAGGCTTACAGAGAATAAGCTAAAGGTGGTGTTCCAACATGGCCGCAGTCAAATGATTGAAGTAAGTAAAAGAATGTATATATATATATATATATAT
>NC_068982.1:164404362-164405843 GCF_001194135.2 Octopus bimaculoides
TATATATGTATATATATATATATGTACATACATTTATACACACATATGTATATATAAAAATACAGTCGTACATACGCGCATCTGCGCACACAGATGACTATTGAATGTGTATCTGAGTATCCACCACTCTGGTCTTACTCTTACTCCATTTTTTTTGCCTTTACTCTCTCTCTAATTGTTTATTTATCTCTACCTACGCTGCTATATGTTTATATCTGTATCTGCACACAGACACATTACTTTCAATAGATTTAGTTCATCCTGCTACGCTTATGCACTTCATTTTCTCCAATAGAATTAGTTATTTTATCCTCATTTATTATAATTATTATTCATTCTATTTGTTGTTCTTAACCTTTCATATTTATTTTCCTTTACTATTGGCAACGTTTCATACTTCAACATATTTATTATAAAATGCAGTTTTCATATTTTTACTTAACTATATGCTAGAAAGCCTAGATTTTTCTAGTTCTTTTCAAGATAGCTTCCAGATAATTGATTTATTTTAAACAGTCTTTTCATTTCATTTTCAATTCTAACCTTTTACTTTCAGTCATGTATTCATAATTCATTTGGAACGATTGTTTTTTTTTTCATTGTTTTAATTTTTATAAAAGTATGTCTATAAGCTTTACTTCGCTTTAAATTATTCACGCAATTAATTTTTGTTTTTAACTTTCCCTATGTATTTAATTTCAGCTCATAGAGGTAACCTGTCCTCTTTAGATTATTGCATATAATTCTATTACCCCATCCTTCCAACAGCACTTGCTTACTGATAATATCATATTAATGTCGGTATTTACAATCTCCTCCATCAATTCCTTATTATCACTTGCAAATGTATTTCAACAGAATCGAATTTAGTCTGAAAATTTCTTGTTAACTTGCGATACTCTCATCGCATGTATAATATGTTTCGGGCGATTCTTTCTCTCAAAAGAAATCTATAAGAAGCAGCTATTTCCTCAAATATTTCGGATAATGACAAAACACGTTTTTATACACATTCTTAAATTAACAAAAGAAACAAAAATATTTCTTCTGAAGAGACTAATATAAAATATAAAATATATAATATTTGTTCCCCAAAATAGACACGCAAAACAAAATAATAACTAGAAAAACTGAAATAGATACATTTCATCATAGTCACTGTAGAATATGGTAGTTGTTCAATTTCGGTTCATTCGATTTGTGCCATTGCTTATTTGAAACTCGACAGAAAAGAGAAATAACAAAGTTATAAAAAAGTACAAGACCTTGGGAAACTGCCAAGTATGAAAGATCATAATTATCTGTGTTTATACCCGCTTATGTATATAAGTATGTGTGCACTTTTATGTGCCTAGCAAATATATTTATATACACACACACACAAACACGCACCTCCCCCGTATATATATGTAACATAAATGTCTATGTCCTTAGATCTTATTCATTTATATATACATACACATACATTTTATATATATATA
>NC_068982.1:164406270-164422676 GCF_001194135.2 Octopus bimaculoides
ATATATATATATATATATATATATATATATATACACAAAGTATGGAGGTTTAGTTCACTAGTGATCTGAACGATTAGGTACGCTAGGTAAGTGCTGTAACAGATTACTAGGTTATAGTAATCCAAGGTTATAGCCGAGGCGATAGTTATGGAGCCATTGCAGATTTCCGATGCAGCGGATATATAATTGTGAAAGGGGACAACAAGCATTAAGGCAAGGCAAACATCTCAAGTCATATGCGATATTATTACTGGAAAAATGTCAAAGTCTTACAGCTGTTTCTGGGATATCCCCGAGTATGGGATACTCCGTCATCAGAAACAAATAGGGAAAAATAGTGAAAATGAGAATGGTATATATTAATGAGTGCATCACATAGAAGAAGGCAGTAAAAGAATAAGAAGATGAAAAGAAAGAAGCATAAAAGTTCATAGTTCAACTTTCCGGCGTTATAGAAACAAGAGCATAATTCCTTAGGGGCAATCCTGCGTAGATCCATGTGGGACAAAATCCGGAGAGAAAAATGTCTACTATATCAGGATTTTAACCCACATGGATGTACTACGCATAATTCCACCTAAGGGCTTACGCTCATGGATCTACGCAGGATTGCACTTGTTTCTATAACGTCGGAAAGTTAAACTATGAACTTTTATGCTTCTATTTTTCTTCTTTCTTTCCATTTCCTTATTCTTTTACTGCCTTCCTCTATGTCCTCGTCTCATGAATTAGTTATTCAACCAGTGGAATTTTGTCAAGAGTAAATTTATGGTTACAAAGTATAACCCAATGATACTTAACTTCCAAACTGATGACAATTAGTTGTGAAGTTCCAGCTTACTTTTGAGGATTCTCAGGGATGAAAACGCACAAGTTAACTCCCTTCTCTAACACATGCTCCATTTTAGCTTCCTCCACTCAACTGTATTTTAAGCCGTTCATGCACTTCGTTTCCAAACTCCAGTCTAGTTTAATAAGGCGAACTCTTTATGGCTCGATACATTGTCTGATTATGTTCTTTGTGAGATATATTTATTTCCTTTGCATCCGCTGTATTCTAATCTGTGTAAAAGTCACGGTGTCTACCATTTCTTTGATCTCTAATTGGACAATAAGACTTCAATAACTTTTTCAAATTCAATTTTTCTTTCTTGTCCAAGTATTAACAATGAGTGTATAAAATCATGTAACACCATATGGTTGTATGGCAGCGATATGAAAATGCATTTGCATTAAAGTAGTAAAGACGAATTGATGGAGATCAAAGCATTATGTAAAACTTGTCCGCTGCTTTTCAATCAATGCATCCTTGGAAATGCTATTTCATATACTTATGGTGACTATATGAGCACCAGCAAGACTTCATGCTGATAGTATTATGCCTAGAACTCGATTGCCCAGCCGCAACTGTCGATTGCTGCTTGTTCCTGCTAGAGAATTGTTTCGATATCATGTCATCTCTAGGCATCACGCGGGAATGGCAAAGTTATTTTCGAGTGATTTCCGTCAGATCCTGCCAGTAGTTTCAAAAGTTGATAAAATCCATTTCTGTTTGTTGTAAATCGCAACCATTATCCCTTTGTGTAAAATGTGGTTTCTTCAATCTGTCAATAAACATGAAAGTAAAACAATTTCGAACCTTTCTGGCAATAATTGGTTTCAATTTAAAGTGGAAACAGTTCTTTTCACAGTAACAGCGCTATGAGCCCAGTTTCTTTAAGCGACGTGGTTAGGAAAACAGAGAAATTCAAATTAAAAATGTTTCTCAACCGGCAAAAGAATTTACTTAAACGAGGGTAACTGAGCGCAAACAACGTGTGGTCAACAACGTCAACTTGCACGTGTTGCAGGCATTTTCAGGAAATACTTTAACCTAAAATATTTTAGACGTTCTTGTGGATGAGGATGAAAAAAATCCATTACATTGCGGAATTTAAAAATCAATCGAGCATCTCATATCAATTGTAGAACATTTCAGCTAACAAAAGGACCGGTAATAATACTAATCTACAATTTAGATCAGCTGCAACTATGTAACGACTCAAGATAAATGATTAAGAATCTAATGTCACATTTCATGCAGGTCACCGAACTTACCAATCTCATTGGATGTACCAAACATGAGAATGTAATTATAACTAAAATTTCAGTCAGACCGCGAAATGTACCCTTCTGATATAGATATTTCATTTCCTAGAACATCTAGGCATACTATGCCAACCAATAAATTCCAAGTGAAATCATTGACATTTGCTAGATTCCAACATGGGAAATTTTGCTTCGTTAACAACCTATTTAACTACGATGCTCAAGAGCTGGAAACGTACTCCATAATCTTATTTATGCTTTTGTTGTTAAAAATTTGTTATACTGTGACAAGCTGTGACATTACAATATTCAGAATTCCGAACGCTATGATGGCCTACTAATTTTGTATACATAAGATGGAACTCATTGTAACGGCTAATGTCACTTCTTTACCGTTGCATATATATTGCAATTTCATTATTTGGATATGTAAATTTCTTCTAGCTATTCTAGCTTCCAAAATCTGTAAAATAATGTATTCCCAGTGGTAGTTTGCTTCTCAATAATCTGGTTTGTAGGGGTATTTCGACTCACTTTTATTATTTTCAATAATAATTTCTCATTTTCGCAATCTTGTATTTCTACTTAATTTGGTTGAATAAGATATATGTTATTTACACAATTAAATTACGAACTATACAATTAATATTCAGTGCGGTCTGTATTATAAGGCATTAGAAACTGAACAGCTATAAACCTGTTTAAAAACACTCTCATTAAACAGAATATACCTTCATTAAAAACAATTCATAGTTACATTTGAAACTTGGAAAAGCCGGGTATTCAAATTGCATATGCACATGTACATACATATATTGGTAGGAATCACGTCATAGTGCTATCGACAACTGAAGCCTATTTATTGTATGGCAAGTGACTTCAGAAGAAACGATATTTATCTAAGGATAGATTTATCCGATTAGATGCTACAGCCTATAACTTCGAAGTTAAAAGGAAGTTGGAACTATCATGCATTTTGCAATGCCAATCATAACAAGAGTAGGTAAATTAAAAGGATTTTCATCTGAAAATTAAAACCGCGCTGATATACGTTATTCAAGAGCTTACTCATTGAACAACGTTTAAGAATGTTACTTTTGTAAACTATTCATTCCAGCATGGACAAACAGCATTGGGGATATTTAGAGACGTGCTATAGTTGATGTATCGATTCCTAGAGAGACCTAGAGTTTACACTTTTAGATTCTGGAGAAATTGAATAGCTAGAAATAATCTAATGAGATTTAGACTAGAGAAAGTGAGCGGAACACATTTTAAAGCAATTAAATCAGCTTTTCTACAGTTTATCTCTCAATCAGAATGTAGTTTTTATTTTGTAATTTAGTGATATTCACCATTTTACTATATTTAGTGTACTTAAAGGCGGATAGGAATTATTTAAAAATATTTAACTGATCACTATCACTGACTATTTCAATCAGTTAACATATTCCCGTCAGACTTTTAAAGATACTTGGATTACATTATAGTGAAATGTGGCCTAGAGTTTTAGTACATTACAAGTACAAACAATAACATAGTATTAATTTTACTCAACTTCCAAAGCAACTATACGTTAAATATAATCTAGCACGAGATTGTCTTTTCTATATATATTATTGTTACATAATGAGTAACATGCAATTGTAGAAAGCATCGCTTGACCCCCTACTTCGTGCTGTATCTTATGACCAAGCATGTCACGCGGTCAGCGTAACTGACAGCTAATTATTTATGTAGTATAAATAGAGTAGGTGAAATTATTGGAATAATTCAGAAAGGCATTTAAGACCTGCAAACTGTCGATTAGCTGTAAATAGTACGGTAGAATTTGCAGTGGTAATTTAATATTATAATTTATACAATATCTTTCACACAACAAAGCTATAGTTTGAATGCAACTATATATAGTATAATCTGGATTTCGGGATGTCAAATTTGTTTTTGCAAAAATTATCGATGGATGCAGTGATAATATATGAAGCATAAAGTCACTCGTTGCGACACTGTAGAGCTACGTTTGGTCACTATGCAGGGAAAGACATTTGAAAATATAATGGATCTAATTGTTCGGAAATGTTTCAAACACTTTGCAAAAACTGAAGGTAAGAGCGAGAGGTCAGTGGTTTCAAGGTCAAATAATTTTGTTCAACAGAGATAAAAAAATATAAAACAAATGTTCGTTTCTAATAATTGGGATAAAATCCAGTTATGATAGATGTGTAAAAAGTAATTTTGGAAAGAATAAGAGTTAACTGTAGAGTACAGAGCATCAATGGAAATTGCTGACACATTTAATCGTGTTGGGCTGACCAAATCAGTCGACAGGATGGTATACAATCGAAACCGGTTGCATTGTAACATTGCAGGACTGCAGTGCGTTCTTTCTACATTTCCTCTGCAGACAGATTTGAAGGGATTATTTATTACCTGATATTCACATATTTCACAATGACATTAGAAATATCAGTAAAATTGTCTTCTTTTCTTTCCTTTGGCAGGCTCTGTGAAGCATCGTATTTTCTTGATTCTGAACTGATGTCGAATAGGGCAAAGTTGGCTGTAACGCGATGTGAGTGAAAGTATGTGACGAACTGGACTGCAGAACAACCTTTCGTCTTCTTACTTTATTCACTTTTCAACTAAATTGCACTTACATAACTGTATATATTGATTTCCTACGCATTTTCTATTGATATTTTTACATATCCCGCTTTAAATATTGAAAGATAAAAGAAACAGGCAGAACTGTTTCTGAAGTAAATAAACAACTTTATTGAACCACAGCTGTGAACATATGTGTAGCGAAAGTCACCCTGGGGACATGTTAAGCGGACTGAAAGATAATCTGAAAAGACTATTTTGTCAAACATAGTAGTACGTTTCTCAGAGATAAAGTAAAATTCTTTCTAAACGTTCCCTGTCTATTTACTGTATAAAGAGATAATACGATAGATGGTGGAATGTGTTGTTTAGTGAATGGAAGATAGGAGACAACTGATGAATGATTCCATCATTGATAGCAAAGATTGAAAAATTAGGAAGAAAAAGCTGTTGAATCATTTTAGTCTGTCGACAATGATCGTCAATGTGATTTGAAGGCAAAATAATCACAATGTTCGTTGTTTTTGACTAATGTTTACTTCCTATTTTTTTTTTATTCAATGTTATAGAAAAAGAAAAGAAATATTCTATGCAAGTGGAAACATTGCCAAAACAGATCAGAGATATTTACATGAATATTGTCTCCATCTATTTTAGCAGACTGTAAGTTCTAATAGAGTTGGCATACTAAAATTCATACTAGCATTTAGATCGAAACCTTACACACACACAAATACACACGCGCACGCGTGTGTGTGATTTTTCTTTTAGTTAAAAAATAACGTACCAGTCTTTTACAGTAGACAAGCGAATAATGGAAAATTTAAAGCGCCAAACATTTGTTCTGTCTTTCGTCTTGCAGTCAAATCTCGTTCAGGCCTACTTGGCTGGCAGAATTAATCCGTCACCTGGTTAACTTAGTTCTCTTCTGCAAGCATCGAACTACGTGTAAGGATGTAAAAGAACTTGTAAAAGGCCATTGATGTAACCTTTTCTCTTAATGCTCTCTAACACTCTCTTTTAAGCCACAGGCGGAGAAAATTACCTTCGTTGAAACATTAGTACATGGCAGAAACACTAGTATATTGAGAATCCCTAATACATAGAACAAAACGGATTAATTTCATGATGTAGTTATGGTGCAACATAATACATGTATTTAGGATAGGAATATATATTTGGCAGAACCAGTTTCACTATTTTATAGCCATAATCTGAAAGATAAGAATTGATGCGCTTATTGCCGTTTGCCTTTTCAGGACAGCAATAACTTGTGGTGGTCTTCGAATTTGGATAAATACCTTTTACAAAAAATCACAAGACCATTTACATTTTATGTCTTCGTTGAGATTGTACAATAATTCAATAGCATACGAAATCGACGCTTCAGCCAAATATCATGAAACAGCATAAGAGTCAGTAAAGCAGCTTCTACATGGTTGTTCGACCGGTGGCTAGAAATAGAAATTAAAAATTTATTGCATTACACCTTACTATCTTTAAAAGAAATGCAGTTTAGATAATATTATCTGAAATAATATAAGATGGTCTCAGACAGAAGATATTTGATCTTAGATCAATGCACGATCAGGATATACAACAGCAACAATAATAAAAATAAATGTGCACAAGAGTAAACGTTCAAACGTCTAATTTTACATGGGTAAACCTCATAAATAACACGCATGTCTTATTATCAATTCAAGGGTCATGCTTATAGCCTTAAAAATACGCTCCTATTTGTATAGAAAGCATTTCATGAAAGGGATGTTGAAGATAGATATTCAAAACGTTGAGTTTGCATATGCTAGACTGAAGTATGGTCTAATTTCTTCATTGTAATATGGAAGGTATACTGTAAAACTCCGAGCTTATAGGTGGTGTGAAGTGGAATATGAGATCATGATGATAACTAAATCGATGACCGGCGATGATAATCGCGGAGATGTGGAGGAGGAAGAGGAGGAGGAAGAAGATGAAGAAGGAGAAGAGGATAAAGAAGTAAAGAAGTGGCTGTTTATGATATTGCTGTTACTGATGAGTTCTTTTATATTTGTTATGTTTTATATTCTAGATTATGATGTTTTCAGGTATACTGAAATACACACTGAAAATACAACAAAGTGATTAAAATGTTTAAATTATTGATCTTTGTATTGCAGATATAATTTGGTGCTTGTTTACGATTTTTCTAACCTCAAGCTATAGAAATATATGTGCAATTAGCTTCATAAAGCAGATTGTTAAAATTCTAAAGAATATAAACTGTAATAACCGAATCAAAAGTGAGACGATGTTTCGACAGTGTAAAATATTGCTCTAGAACATCATCGCGAGATCTTTGTTTTTATATTGAATCTGAAAAAATTTCGTATGCTATTGAATGGAATAGACTGCGGTATACATCAACCAATACAATCATTTCTAGCTTATTGCGGAAAAATTCTTGGATCAAATCCACTCCAATGAAATCTCTTATACCAATTCTATATACTGCTTTTATATGATGTAAACAAACTTATTATTAGTAAAGAAATAAATAAAAAAATTAAAAAAAGACACTTCACGAATTAACTAACAGCTGAATGGAAAACCAGTGTGTAACTTGAATTTGATATATAGCATGAAGTTGGAATTTTCGGTCAACTCTTATCGAATCTAAAGTTTACAAGATTTTATCAGTGCTTTTTTTTTATATATATATTTAACCGTGTTAAAAAGCTGTGTTCTGACCGAAATAACTTAAAACTTAAATTAGAGTAATTCGCAATATAGATAACCGTTATTCTGGTGGTGTGATAAAACAATACAAGAGTCGAATGATAAATGAGTGTATAATGTTTATTTTAACAAAATGATTGCCACGGATGCATTTCAAATCGCATATCTGTTATTTAGATTAGGAATACTCAAATTGGAATTACTTTATTAGAAAATAGAAAATGGGTATCTGAATATACATTCATTAAATATTTTTAAATTAATGTCAATCCATAATGAGCTTTATGTTACACAGTAAGGCGTGTCTTTCTGAATACTTGTGAAATTTATAGCAATTTTGTTAATTGAAATTTATCTCAAGTTTACAATATATAAGACTACGAGGAAATTACTGAAGACAGGATCCCTACTATTAGCAGTAAGCAATGAATAATGTCTTCCAACTGTAGTATGGAAATGAATAACATAATCTTCAAGTTTGCTAGTAAATCTTTGCAGTCACTTAATGGCATACGCTACTGATAAGAAGCTTTAAGTTGCAATGCAATAAATTACGTTGTTACACCCCAAATGCATACCATCTACCTCTACTGTTATAAAGAGTGTATTCTGGTAGAATATTTAATGCAAATATGATTAACAATTAAAAGCAGTGGCTTTCTGCTTTGCTCTAAAGAAATCAATATACGTTTGTTGCTGAAGTATTGAGTTTCGCTCAACTATAAAATTAGACTTATTGCTTGCCAACCCTTGTCAGGCAGTCGGAATAAAATTGGATTTCACCCAGACCGTAGATGGTTGAGAAAACAGTGTTATTGTGCTGCAACATTAACTCTGATGCTTTATAGTTTTAAAAGCCTTATTTTGGAATTTATGATCTGTTTATGAACACAGGTCAGAATGAGCAACAATCTGACTCCTAGAAACTTTTGTTTTGCTATTTTTGGTATAAATACATGTAATATCCGTCTCTTTATCTTAACTATTCTGATCTTCGATTGTATCCTGTTTCCGTTATTTCTTTTTTTCATGTTGCAGCCTGTAATTCCAATAGTAATTGATTTACCATTCCTCATCTTTAGAAGAAAAGAATTAAACGAAATAAGGAATAAAGATCTCTATTATATGCCGCCAATGGCTTACGACACATAATCATGAAAAAGCGTAACGCTTTGATGGATAAAGTAAAATAATCCTGCACAGCTGTGAAAAATTAAAGGTTAGAGTTGGCCAGAGAGCCTGATGATGGCATTACTATTCACATGATTTTATTTCTATAATTATTATCACAGTTGAGAAAAATACTCGATTTAATCAGACAGAATATTTAAAAGGTTGAATGTTTGTTCACTGGAAGAATCTTGGGTCACTAGTTTTGGCGATTATACAGAATAGCGAATGATATATGTACACGTGTATCTGTGTGTTCATGTACATCTATACACATGTTGGTATGAGGGTGTACGCTTGTATGACTGTTTAACTATAGTGTGTACAGGTGTGCATGATTATTAATACGGGCGAAATCGATTGATCAATGCTCGAAATATTAACTATTAAATAAAAGTTTTAGCCATCATAACGCTGTATAATACACTATGTGGGTACAGATATAAACATATATCTTAGATTTCTCTGCGTGATGAGAAAACACAGAATTGGCCTTACCGGTTTGAAATCAGATGGAATCTCTTCAAAGAACATGTACCTACTTCATTTGATTCTGGACAGAGATATAACTTATAGCTTTAAATAGTTAATATTTCTTTGAACGTCTTGAAATTGGTTCGATTTTTGCATCATGGTACTTTCGTTGGTAACGTATTCAATTCATTAATTAGGCACTAAAAAACCTTTGCTGGATAATTAGAAAGATTAACTATACATTTTATGATAGATTACCTTGAGGTCAAGTGCAATTAAATGTAGCAGATAACGAAATATTCAACCTTAACAATTCTTACACAACATTCCCTAGCCATAGACTATTTGTTCCCTCCTAATGTACCTCTAACTTGGTTATGCAATAGTAATATACCAGATATGAATTAATCGTGACAAAGTAGAAAAAGAAAACAACATTTATGTGAAATTACTTTCTGAAGTCACAGACTGCCTTGAGAAATGTTAACTTTCAATTATCCAGTTCTCTTAACCTTTGCTTTCAGCTAATATTGATTGTCAGTATTGTCACTGTAGCAGAAGTATCTGCAACTCTATAACGCCTCTTAGGTGTTTCGAAACAGAAAAAGGAAAACGGAAATTAATTTATACTGGTTTCTTCTTTTACAAAGATAAAATTAATAATGGTAAGACATTATTGTGCCGGTATGAACGTTCTTAGAATTGAATTTGTGAAATTAGAAATTACAGTTGTTTTATATTTCAGTTTAGCATTAAATTTGTTTTAAATTGAAGTCTAATTTAATAATTTATCCAACTTTATTTTGCCGCTATGAATTGTTGAGAACTTATGGTATATAACTCTGAAGTGTTTGTCTGTGGATTACTGGAGATGAATAGCGACGGGGAACAAGCGGGATAAATTAAACTACACGCGGGGGAATGTAACCAAAAGCTCTTTACTAGTTTCAACTGAATCTTCTCAAAAATTCCGTACCAAATTTATCTGTACACACCAGGAAATATAAATTATAGCTACTTCTATTCACTGTATATTGTGATCTAGCTAAACCTGTTTGTATGATTTGCATTGCAGTAATTTAGTTGGCAACAAAGTAAATAAATTAATTTATAGCCTTCGCATATATCCACTTGCTCATATTATCGTTAATACACTAAAGCGTGTAATTTAAATAAACTGAAACGTAAAGTAAGATATGTCTTCGGACAAACAATATATATTTTAACCATCGTTGAGATGTATAACAGAAGGTGTGTGGTCATATGTGCACAGATGTGGGTTTGTCTCTCACTGGACAAGGTGGGGGGAACAAAAGAACGGTTGTTCTAATCAGTTTCCATTATACTTGGAATTTCATCAGCGATCACGTACACTCTACTTTTCCCTATGATGAGAACTATAAGTTATGGCTATTCATAGGCAATATGTATATCTAGACTTCGCCAAGCCTAATTCAATTCTGTTATTAGTACTATCTTGGGCAATGGTTTCAATTTATCACTTGATGTTGAAATAGTGTATATTTTTTCATTAACGAACTGCACAAAATACGTTGGTTTACATTTTACCTCATATATTCCTCTATACTTCACAAGGACGGCTGAAACTATATTGTTTATTAGGAAGTATTTCATACTTAACATTTCAAGTTATCGGACATATCTGATTACTCATAATGTGATTTGTTCCCTAGGAAAGCACTATTATGCAATTTGGAGTATCTGTTTTAGAAAAGTTTTTAAATGGAGTGAACATAAAATAACTATAAACTCTACTCATATTCGATTAAACATCACAATGTTGGGATAAAACATGCATTGTTTATCATAAGATATACCTTACATTTTAGACGATACAGTATAAAAATATATCATGTCACACGGAGCGAGGTTTGGTGGGAGAGTTTCACATTTGAACTTCTGTTTATATCCTGAGATGTTGTTGCAGCTACTTGATATAAGAAAAAGTAAATGTAGTAAATACGGGATTCATATGACTACTTGCCCGTAATAAAGTATTTTGAGCGTGTCGATTGTGGTTTATAAAATAGGGGATGGGGATGTAATTTAATAACTCCTTAAACATGAAATCAAGAAACTTAATTTAGTAATGACTCATTAGATATTACCGAAACATAGCCTAGGTTAATTTCTCGGTATCTTAATTTACATCAATTTGTTCTTTTCCTTTGTTTTATATTTTGAGAAGAGCCTTGTTTCAGAGGTAGAAAGAAATTTGAATGCATGACCTCGTTTTGATTGTCATCATCTAAATTGAGCTACTTGATTGACACTGCCAGGAAATGTACAGTTGACTATATTTCATTGGAAGTAATGTTAAATATATTGGAATTTTGTGATTGGTATATGAAAAAACAGGCGGGTCGAAACCTAGCTGACTATTAATAAGATTTGGAAAGAAATTGGAAACAAAAGTTCCCTTTTTCTCAGCGTCCCTAGAATTCATAAAGTCTTAGGAAAGAATGACAACAAATATTAATGTTAAAATTTTGAATAGAAAATATAAAAATTTATATCTGATATATAAAACTCTGACGTGTCAACTATCAGGAGAATTTCAGTTTTAGAAATGCTAGAATCACTCTAGTAGTCGGAATACAGCAGAGAATATGGAAGCCTTTTCTGAAAATTGTCAAAAACATTTACAGGAAAAATAAAATATTTTGTGAAATAAATGATGTATTCTGTGTGTAACTAACCACAGTAATTTATTTTAGCTAATATTAAATTCTAAATATGCTACAACACCACGCTTTGCGTATCGTTACAGTTTGTTGAAATCCATCTTTGTAGTTTAATGATACTAATTTTAATACAAAGTATTAAACTCAATGTTTATTCCCATATAACTTTAGAAACTATATATCGATTGTCTCATGAGAACCAGGTATTGCGCAAGAATCCATATCACACTTCACAATTGCAGAGGAATACCAAATATCGTGCACCTACAGTATAGTTACTGTCAGAATATAGAGTTGCACGGAATCACACTCGATAGTGCGTACATCTCCAGGTACTTACGAGCAAGAGTTGGAGTCATCGGTCACCCCAGAATCCACTAATATCTATAAAAAAAGCAACATCCACGATCTCGAGGGATAGCCACAACAATATTTCATCAGTTTGGAACGAGTAGGAGAAATTTGTTGTTTCGATTATGAAGTCACTTTGCAGATTAAAAGAACATTTACTCACTATAATTTTATGGCTGCGATTGCTGCTCAAAAAAATAGCCAGTGAGTTGGTTTATTTCTTTTGTATATTTTTGCTTAGTTGTGGGTGTGGTATATCTGCAGATTACGTGAGAAGTAAAGTCATTTCTGTTCTTTGTAATTTTTCCTGATTTCCATGCTAGATTAAATGCCAGAAATTGCTCGTGTAATCTATGGTGGATCTAATACATTGTTTTTCGCTAATATACTTGGTTATTTTATGATGATCAAATGCAGTAATTTTGACAGTCAAAGAAACTTTAAAAATATTTGATATATAGTGGAAATAGATGTGTTATGCCTCAGTCAGGCAATCAATAAGCAGTGTAGTTAGAGTTATGACAGACAGAAATAAAGTATCCTTTGTTATTATCATCGAGGAATGGCATCTCTAGGTCACTTACAACACAGTTCTTATCTGTAAATAAAAACATAGATAAGAGGAATAGAGAAAAAGTAAAATCGGGGAGAGAATATTAGGGATCCTCTGAACTTCAAGTTTATTAGTTGGATATCTAAAGAACACAAAAGTAAAATAAAATAATACTAGTTTGATTCTATTAACAAACATTAGAAGTTCAAAGACAAAGCAGAAAAAGGGAACTACAAAGCATTAATGAACTATTAACTGAGAAAAATTAATGTTTTCAGCATTTTAATGGTAGCAGTTTTTACATTCTCATCTGTGGGGCAAACTAACTTCAAAATAGTTTGTGCATATTAAATTATGTTCTATAAGTCATAAAGTGAGAGAGGGGAGAGAGGAGGAGGAGGAGGAGAGTGAACGAGAGAGAGAGAGAAAAACAGGCAGACATGCAGAGAGAAAGACACGAAAAAGGGTACATATTAAGAGTGACACTAATGCATATTATGAAATTTAATCTAAATTGCATTGGTATACTGCTATAGCACTAATTTCAAAGTAGGTAAATTCTGTTTGAAATTCTAGACGCAATGAGCAAAGAGGATATGAGCAAGCATTACGAGGATTATATGCATACATCATACATACATACATACATACCTATATGTATACATACATGCATACATACATACATACATATATACATACATACATGTATACATGCATACATACATACGTACGTATGTACTTACGTACATACATACGTACGTAAGTACTTACATATACATGCATTCATACATTTACATATGCATAAGTACATACATACCTTTCTCTCACATTTTCCCTCTATCTTTCTATGTATCCATCTATGTATATATATATATATATGTGTGTGTGTGTGTGTGTGTGTGTGTGTGTGCACGCGTGCGTGTGAAGAAATATACATTTCATTAGCTCTGAAATAATTTCGAGGTTATAGTCCCTTGACAGAATATGCGACTCTATGGAGTTATGTCGTATTCATATTCCGTGCAGTCACTACCACATATGGGTTCTCATTTAGACCGACTGTTTAAATTTTAATCTTAAACTAATTGAACAATCTGAATCATAGGTGGCTTCTTTTCGCCTCGTAACTAATGCATTTATAAATAGTTGGTCAATAAGGTCATGTGTCATGTGTGTTTTGCACTGCATCGGACCGAGTTCTAAAGAACTGTTCTTTGCTTCTTGAACTGAAATGTTTCCTTTCAGTTTTAGAATTGAATTATTTTTTCAAGGTAAAAATCACGTGTATGTATGGATGTGAGAATTTGTGTGCAAGTGTGCGTGTGTGTGTGTGTGTGTGTGTGTGTGTGTGTGTGTGTGTGTGTGTGTGTGTGTGTGTGTGTGTGTGTGTGTGTGTGTGTGTGTGTGTGTGTGTGTGTTAGAGTGTGTGTATGCGTGCATGTGTGGATCTGTATCTGTCGATGTGCTGTGATCACTTCATTACTGAGAATTATAGCACTATGACTCTTCTGGTGAAAAGAATATCACACTTGTCATATTATTAACGAAACTAGGGCTATGAGCTCTATAAATTGAATGAGTTTTCCCGGTTGTCTCTAATGAAATATACAAAATAACTGTAGATAACTTTTCATAATCTTCTATAAAATGTATGACATCGCAGAGCATAAATAATAACACATTTATTTAGAGAAAGTACAGTTCAAGTTTATGTTGGCGTTTTACTTTTGCGAATATACTGCACGAAGAAATAAATGGAGGACGATGGACACATATACTCAGTTGAATTTCAATAAACAATATTTTATACTAAATATTGAAAACCTCAATAGGATAGCAACAATAAATTTACTGAAAAAAAATATATATAAACTAATAAGATATACCAGATGCATATACTTGAATGTACAAGCAGATGAATGTTGAAAAGAACAAAATCTAGATCAAGTGAGAAAGCCAAAAATCAGAAAACTTCAGAGAAATGAAAACAGAAAAAAAAAAACTGTAAAAGAAATAGGGAAAGAAAAGGGATATGTGTTACGTTCTGATATATTTTGTTGTACTGGTTATGAGTCAGATTAGATTAATATTTGAATATTTTTATAGTAGTACTGACACTGAATACAAAATTACGAATATTTCCGAAAAATTCTTCCCCCTCTTCTAGCTATAAAATCAAAATAGTATGGCGAAGAGCAAATCGCATTACAATATTTGACAGTGTCCTTTCAATAATATAATTAGGGAGTTCTTCCAAAGTGAAAAGATGACTGCAAATATCATTAGGCCTAAAATATTTTGAGAATGTGCTTTTTGTACGGCGATGACAGTGGAGAAAAAATGAGTTCATGACAAATTTCTAACATCTGTGATTCAAAGCATGGTTGTTAGAAGTTTTGTAATTCTTTCCTCTGCCAAAAACTCACTTAAATCCGGGAGACTGAATTAATGCTGCAGATCACATATTATTTCAGATGACAGTAAAATCAAATATAATTGCAACGAATATTTATTTTAGTTCAAAACATGTGATTTGAAGATGCTTTTGAAGATGGCCATAATATGTTTATAAATCTATTGAATGGCAATTATAGAATCGAATTTGATTACATTTCAACTCTAAATAATTTAAAATGAAATAACACTTATCATTTAAAATAATATTATATATATAATAATATGATATAATATATATATATATATATATATATATATATATATAGGCACAGGAGTGGCAGTGTCGTAAGTAGCTTGCTTACCAACCACATGGTTCCGGATACAGTCCCACAGTGAGGCACCTTAGGCAAGTGTCTTCTACTATAGCCTCGAGGCGACCAAAGCCTTGTGAGTGGATTTGATAGACGGAAACTGAAAGAAGCCCGTCGTATCTATCTATCTATATGTATATATATATATGTTTGTGTGGTTACATCCCCGTAACGTAGTGGTTCGGCATAAGCGACCGATAGAATAAGTACTAGGCTTACAAAGAATAAGTCCTGGGGTCCATTTGCTCGACTGAAGGCGGTGTTCCAGCATGGCCGTAGTCAAATAACTGAAACAAATAAAAGAATAAAAGAACATATGAGCGTGTGTGTGTGTGTGTGTGTGTGTGTGTGTGTGTGTGTGTGTGTGTGTGTGTGTGTGTGTGTGTGTGTGTGTGTGTGTGTGTGTGTGTCTGTGTGTGGGCGTAGTTGTGGTTGTTGTTGATCATATACAAGCCTTCATCACAGAAAATAAGTAATTTGTTAGTGAGCTGTTGGAGTGCCATACGTCAAAACCGACGGGAGGACCTAAATAATATATATATATATATTATAATGGAATAATTACTGTGACGCATTGTGTATAATATACTGTATAAAAGATCGTGGGTAAGGCCAAAACATTTCTTCCACCGCATGCAGTTCTCAGGTTACAGCCATAAAGAAAGGATCAGGGTATACAAAGGAGCTATGAAGAAGTTTGAAACAATCAAACGCAACGATAGGAATGGGATTTGCCCACTCTATAGGAGCAAATCATGGAACGCCATAGAAAGGACTAAGAAGAAAATAGGGAAGGCAAGCTCATGGTACGATAGCCACAAGTACCAGAGCGTCATGTTCGTCGATAACACCCCTAGAGGCGAACTGGCGTACCGCTTTAGAAGGGCCCTAGACAAATGTAAGCTAAGAATTAAGGTTGTTGAAAGGCCAGGCAACCCTATTAAATCCCTTATCAGTAGAACATACCCTTTC
>NC_068982.1:164423626-164430209 GCF_001194135.2 Octopus bimaculoides
TATATATATATATATATATGTAGACGGTGTCCGCCCCTAATTTCCCAATATTTCTATCTTGATGTCTACTTCGCCGTATATGTCGGTACTTTTGGTGGCCGGCAAACCGATTTTTTCGTGGAAAAAAAGTTTACAGTGGTCATATTTCATGGTTGGTAGAGGTCATGGCTGGAGATGGTTGGTCTTTTGTCGTAATATTTTATCTTATTTCTTTCTTCGACGATGTGTTTGAAAACACCAATTTTGATTAAGTCTTGCCGCGATGTTCTATTGTCTGCCTGTTCCTCCCAGGATTTAGGGTCAATATTGGTGCTCTCCATCGTCTGTTTCAGTTGGTATTTGTAGCGTCGCATGAGATGCCCGTGTGATACCTTGGCGGTATTGGATTCACCGCAGAAAATTTGACGTGACAGATTAGTACTCTTCATTCAATGTTCATGACCTGCCACTGGGAGGTGATATTTGATAACAGTAACCTCAGTGGTGTTGGCGTTGTCCCCGTGAAGGACTGCAAGGTTGTGGACATAGGCATTTCATTCGCTTTTCATAACTTAAAGCAGATTTTGTTAATGGTGTCTTTCTAGTTTTCGAATATCCGGGCAGTACAAAGTCCATGTTTAACAAATATAGGGCGAAGAGAAAACAACCACAGCTTGATGCATCTTTAGCTTCGTTTGTAGTTTCATGTTCTTGTTTCTGAAGACACGCTGAAATAGTTTTGCTAAAGCGACATAGGCAGCTCGAATCCTGTTCTAAATGTCTTTCTTAGAATTACATTATGTCGAGAATTACATTATGGCATGCTGCAGAGATGTTTACTTGTCCCAACCTTGTTCTCGATCAAGTTATACTTCGATAATGAATTCTACATTCTGTTCAGACTTCGGTTACAAAGGCATCTAACCTCATACGTGTCACACACACACACACACACACACACACACACACACACACACACACACACACACACACACACACACACAAACATGTATATACTTTAATAAATAGATGAAAAAGGAACAGGAGTTATCTACCCACTACTATACCCTTACAGTTTTTTCTGCTATTAGGAAACACGCATCCAGCGTTGAATGCCCATACACTATCTTATAAAGTTCTGAAAACAATTTCAGTGTCACTCAAATAAACGTTAAAAGTTTGGATGTCCGACTACTCGTAAGAGGAAAAAGATGCATGCTAATTAATGTGATTATGTAAATCCTGATTTTCTGTCATTCGTGTCTTAATAATATGCTCTGGATTGACTTGTAGGTCTGTATAAGAGTCCGGAGCGGAGAACGCCGAATAATTCACTCAGATCTATTTGCCGTAGCTATACTATAAGTATAGTGACTTCTAACCCTTGAATATTGGTACAGTTTATAATATTAGTTTAACAAAGTATATGCGTTAAGTGAATACAGACGTGTATTTTTCTCGAGTTTCCGAATACATGTGACGATTTAATTCCGCAGAGAACATAGTTTAGCGGGGAACAGTGGTGTGCAGTTATTTTAAACCATGCCGGTACGTCAAACAGGTGAACAAATATTGTTGAAAAATTTTATGACTGCAGTAATTCATTTCTATATGCTAATGTACAAATAGATATATATATTTTCTATATTTGTTACCTTATACTCTCCAGCATTGCCAATTGAATACTTTGTAGCAGCTGATTACTAATCCGTGCATATAGCCTAACGCAGAATAATGTGTTTAAATGTTAAAATAACTGGAAAGATTATATCTAGGAATCGTAGAGTTATATAAACATCACTGTCTAGTTCTATAACTGAACTGCACAAACATCGCAATTTGTATTCTTATGACATCTGATAAACATTTCACATTTTTATTTTTTGTTTCAATAGATCTGTATAATCCATCATTTACCATTTATTCAGTAATTTATTCAGAGGTTCACTGTGCTAAACCCTGAAGAGATTGATCTCATAAATTGACAGTTTTCTGAGAAATAATACTATAAAAAGTATTAGAGAAGCAAGAGTAGTAATCACGCAAAAAGAAAAAAAAAACCCCACGACGACGACGTCTTCGACTATCGCTAGTACCAATATCAACATCACTAAAACGGCGACAGTATTACAACAACAGCAATGACAACAACAAGAAGATAAAAGCATTCTGTTCATCACCCACCATGATAACCTGCAACACTGCTGTCAACATAATTACCACCAATGCATCTACGGTATTAAGATGATTTAAAGCAAAACGTTGAGTATATGTATGTTATAAAAGACATCTTTAAAAAGGACGATTAGTCTAGGCCATAACTCATGGCAGGTTAACAACTGAAGTTTATCTCAAAAATCATAATCAGCTGGTTGCATACGAATGGTCGAAGTATCAAGTTGATATAGTTCTGGATTACATGCTCATAGGTCATAAATTCATATTCACTGCTGTGTTTCTGAGGACACTTTTCTCTGTTTTTCTCTATCCATATACCTGCCTGGGAATGTTAGTTGTTACAAGATTACCATCCGTCTCGTCTCCAAGAACATATATTTTATATTTACTTCACGATAGGAATCTAGAACTGAACACAACTTATTTTGTGTGCCATAGAGATATCAAACATTTTTCAGGAATATTTGTTCAAAAGCCAGCTGCCACGAGGGAGGATGTGATGGATGGTGACAGGTGGATTGCAATTTAGAAATTAATGAAGAATTTTATAGCATTCAGATTAATTTAATATTCCTTCCTGTAATAGCAAACAAAGACAGATACATCACAGAAATATCTATGGTCTTAGATTTTCCTCCGTAGATCTGTGTGAAGAGATTTAATTATAAGCAATACTATAATAGATGATGCAAATAAATGATTTAATGTCCTGCTATATAGTAGTTTTTCTTTAAATTGTTAAACTTTTAAATTATTCAGGCAACATTTTATCTGCGAAATCTTAATTGTGAAACATTCATTCATTAAAGATGGATTTTAATCCAAATACTATACAAAATAAGCGTGTGTTTCGACAATTTGCTGACATTAACCTCCCAGTGGTAAATTAATATTTTATGTAGAACAGATAAAGAAAACAGCAATGGTACAACTAATGAATCATTTAAAGTGATCAATTGAATTGTTTATAAGCAAAAATCTGTGTATGTGTGTGTATGCATATATATATATATATATAGGCATGGGTATGTGGTAAGAAGTTTGTTTCTCAACCACATAGTTACAAGTTCAGTCCAACTGCGTGGTACATTTGGGCTGGTGTCTTCTACTATAGCCTCGGGCCGACCAAAGACTTGTGAGTGAATTTGGTAGACGGAAACTGAAAGAAGCCGGGCGTATGTATATGTTTGTGTGTCTGTGTTTGTCCCCTCACCATCACTTGACAGCCGATGTTGGTTTGTTTACTTGCCCGTAACTTAGTGGTTTGGCAAAAGAGACCGATAGCATAAGAACTAGGCTACAAAATATAAGTCCTTGGATCGATTTGTTCGACTAAAGGCAGTGCTCCAGCATGGCCGCAGTCAAATAACTAAAACGAATAAACGAATGAAGGAATGTATACACACACACACACACACACACACACACACACATATATATACAGGGTGCGTAAGGTTTTTGAGGACATACCTTTTTTGGGTCATTGCTGCATTTTTTTGCCAGCTGTATAGTTTTTGTTTCAGAAAATAATAATAGCTGACCCTCAGCTTATTCAAGAAATGAAGAGGCATGCTGTTATTGTGGTTATAAAGGTTGAGCATAGAGAGTTAGAAATATCTCGATTCTTAAAAGTTGCCAGATCTTTTGTCTACAAAATTTGTAAGGAGCTAGAGACTGAAGATAGAAACGTATCACCAATATCAAAGCATAAAAAGCATTCTAAACGCTCTGACATTAATCGGAAAACCTGAATTTATCCAGCAAGTTCAACAGACTATTCATTACAATACCACAAAGTCCGTGAAGTCAAATGCAAAAAATCTCCATGTGTCAGAAGGAACAGTCAGAAATGTTGTACACGAAGACACCAGATATAAGTCTTATATGATAAGGAAAGGTCGATTTGTCAGAAAAAGCAAAACAAAATCACTACATCAGATCTAAAAGGCTGTTAAATAAACTGAAAGATCCAGCAGAAGATTTGACTTGGTTTTTCTCAAACGAGAAAAACTTCGACCAAGATCAAAAAGTTAACAGAACAAATGTCAGATGGTTATATTCAAACCCTTCTGAAGTTCCAAGTCTTTTCCATACAAAAATTCCTGCAACTGTCATGGTTTTAGAAGTTGTCAGCAATGAACGATATGTGATGCCTCCTTACTTCTTTCCACAAACCCTTATAGTTAACTCTGCCGCCTACATTAAGGTCCTGGAAATATTTGTTAAGCCCTGGATAGACAGTGTATGAAATGGAAGGCCATATGTGTTTCAGGAAGACTCTGCACTATCACACATAGCTCTAGAAACACAGGAATGGATGGCTGAAAACTTTCGTGATCACATGACCCCTAACATTTAGAATCCTAATTCCCCAAATCTCAATGCATTGGACTATTACATGTGGAGCTTTGTTGAGAGAAAGGTCAATGAATATGCGCATAACACCAAAGATTCTTAGAAAGCTGCCATAGTCAGAGTGATGTCCAAAATCAACTAGGAACACTTGATTGGTTTATGTAGATGATTTAGATCTCATTCAGAAGCAGTGGATGAAGCTGAAGGTGGCTTTATTGGATAACATTTTAGAAAAGAAGCTTTATTTTTATCCTCATAGAATTTTTGATAAATAACGTTATCATCTGTTATTATATATATATATATCCTTTTTTTATAAACACAAATCTGTTCTCAAATATCTTACGCACCATGTATATATAAATTAATATAAACAGCTAGCCGCAATTTAAGACTATAAAGGAAAAAAAGAATATCGTCAATAATTGTGACAGGGCGCCGAAGCACATATTTTGTGAGAAATAATAGTTTAAAACTCTTAATGTTGTATGAAGTGCTCAATATATATATATATATATATATATATATATATAGAGAGAGAGAGAGAGAGAGAGAGATATGTACAGGGAGAGCGGAGATAACCCAAATATAGGCGGTTTGTCGACGGAGAGGTTTAATGATATTGAATGACTCCCATACGCTAACGAAGATCATATTTTCGCCTAATCTTAACACTAAAATTTACTATGAAAATACTGTTATATGATACTTTTTCGTGAATAAACACTATATTACTCGATAGAGCATAAAACCATGTAGTAAAAGACGATGAAATAAAAATACTATATAGAATACCTACGCATATTACCAGTGAAGTAACACAGACTAGGTATGTCATGTAATAACTCTAACATATGATCATAGTAACTATTCCAATGGTGATTCTAGCGAAATACTTGAGTTTCGATATATATTTATGTCATGGATAGAAATGAAGTTTGAATACTCGTAGTTATGAATTTTATGACAGAGAAGGAGGGAGAGGGAGTGGTAAAGGAGGAGGATGAAAGAATGAAAGAGAGGGAGGGAGAGAGACCGATTAGGTTTTTGTTCACTCAGAGGAAACGGCAGCCCCCAAATTTTAGATTACTCTCATTCTTCGCCATATAAATCTCCCCAAATTCGTACATATTCCAGTAATATCCTGTTGTACATCTCAAGCCCAGTATTTTCTAGGTGCTGGAATATGTCTAACATGAACCATGAGAACATTTTAAAAACTGCCGATAATGAAGTAAAAATCTAACACAACAATATTTATGTGATTTTCACTTAGAATTTTAATAAAAGTCACAATAAAACAACAGCTAGACTCATACGCGACTAGACGAAATCTTGATGGTGTCGAAACACTACTGAATTAGTAAATTTATTGCTCTACAAGGAACCGAAAGCAGAATCTTACAAATAGAACGAAGAGAAAAGTTGTTTCTAATGTTCTACGTTTACTTTTATGTGAAAATTTAAATGTATTGAATTAAGTGCTTATGTAGTTTTCCATGGGACTCTATCTTCAACAAATATAGATTGAATTAAAGAATGCTATAAAAAAACTTTTAATTCGTACACAACAGTATGCATTCGGTGTTTGGTAGGATATCGGTTATAAATCAGTTTAAAAAAATAAACAGACCCTACCCCACCAAAACATAAACAAAACAAAGAACATAAAAAAACACGCCGGAACATTGCAGACGGCCAAGAGAATAGTTAACGTCTTCTAGAATAGATGGATGGTGCAGGTGATGATGACGCCTTTACTATTAAAAGTTTACACTGGACTTTGGTAATGTTTTCAACAACACACATGCACTCACACGTGCACACATGTGCGCGCGCGCACACACACACACACTAGTGCACAAGTAACCATGCCTAATGTATGCATATAATTGTACAGTTGCATCTTACAAAGATGTTAACAGCAAACATCAGTACTAATAGTTTTATACTCGAACGAATTCCTCTCATTATCATCGTTGTCGTCGTTGTCATTGCCGCCGTCGTCGCCGCCGTCGTTGCCGCCGTCGTTGCCGCCGTCGTTGCCGCCGTCGTTGCCGCCGTCGTTGCC
>NC_068982.1:164430353-164435192 GCF_001194135.2 Octopus bimaculoides
CGCCGTCGTTGACGCCGTCGTTGACGCCGTCGTTGACGCCGTCGTTGACGCCGTCGTTGACGACGTCGTTGACGACGTCGTTGTCGCCGTCGTTGCTGCCGTCGTTGCGGTCGTCGTTGCCACCGTCGTCCCCTCGTCGTTGACGCCGTCCTTGACGCCGTCGTTGCGGTCGTCGTTGCCGTAGACAACGCCGTCGTCGTTGTTGTCGATGCCGTCATTGTTATCCTGAGAATTATGGATGACATCATTTTAACATCATCATAACAAAACTTTAAAAAGATATCAAAAATCATTGAATTATAGTCAACAAATATACCTAATAAGTTTACCGCTACTTTCTGAGCAAGCATATCTCACCGTCAACAGCTACTTCAGCAGACACATACATACTCCACTGAATGTTCAATTTTGCATGGAAATCAGATAAGAAAATCACTGGATTTCTTCAGAGCTTGGAAGTGAAACGGCCGTAAATCTTTCCGAGGAGAATTATGCTGAAAGCAAATATCTTGATGTGACTGTAAAGATGTTATGAAATAAAGTTGTAGAACTTGTTTCTCACATGATTTATGAGCAATATCTCGACGTTCATTGGATACATACTGAGGCATGTTGTTTCAAAAATGCTTTTATACTGTTTTAATTCGAGGTATACTTCTTGAAAAGTACACGCATGGCTAAAATACCGCAAAAAAAAAATGCATTACATAGTTACTTGTTTAAAATATACAGCTAAACGGAATTAAACAAATATACATAGTTAAATACATTTGCATTTATCGAGTTATACAGAAACACATTAATCTGTCGCAAAAAAAAGGATATATTCGCACACACACACGTACTCATACTTTGTAGGACAATCACGTTTTAAGGAAACAAAATCCTATTTTTTTTTGTTTTTATCATTCACTTGATTTGTGTGTTAGCTAGCAATCTTATTTCATTCAAAAATGGGTCTTTCGGAGTCATGGTTTTTATGGTTATCTGTACAAGCATAACATATATATATATATATATATATATATATATATATATATATATATATATGTATACATATATCGTCATCATTAACATCATTATCAATATCATCATCATCATCGTTTAACGTCCGTTTTCCATGTTGGCATAAGTTGGGCAATTATACCAGAGATAGCAAGCTGGAGAGCTGCACCAGGCCTCTTGATCATTCTCCAACATGATACTAAATAAATGAGATCAAATACTATTCTGTTGTAGGCCCTGATAGATTCCCCGTTTGTCTTCTGAAGGCATGTTGACATCAACTTGCAGTCCCTCTGACCAACCTCTGCAGAAATTCTTTAGATACAGGTTACATACTGAAACAGCTCTTATCTCAGTCTCTCGATCGGTTTTTAAATACGGAAACAGACCCCCTCAGTCAATTATCACCGAATCTCATTCACCTCCCATATCATTAAAGTATTTGAAAGGGAGGTGAGATGAATGATAGCTGGCTTCCTGCAGAGCCACAATCTCCTAAAGTCAAAACACCATGGCTTTCGCTGTGGCAGAGACTGTCTAACACAGCTTTTACACAACATCGATGATATCCTTAAAGCCTTGGGATCCGGTTCGAACTCTGATGTAATATATCTTGACTTCAGTAAAGCGTTCAACAGGGTTGACCTTCATATTCTACTGTCAAAATTGTCAAATTTTGGAATCCGTGGAAACCTTTTACACTGGATTGAGTTTTTCCTGGAGAACAGAAAACAACATGTTGTGATCGGTGGAGTCCACTCAAGCCCAGCAAAAGTCACCAGTGCTGTCCATGAGGGGGACTGTCTTAGGTTCACTCCTCTTTATAGTTTATATAAACGATCTCTCCAGCGTCATAAGACACAGCAAAGTGAAAATATTCCCTGATGACTCTAAGCTCCAGAAAAGTATCAATGAAGAAGAAGACAGAACTGAACTGTAATCGGATCTACATGCCGTGAGTCATTAGGCAGACAAAAACAAAATACAACTAAACGGGGGAAAATTTGAGCTGATGCATTTTGGAAGAAAGACTATGCTAAAACATCCATATTCTCTTCCTTCAGGGGAACCGCTCGTAGCATCTAATAATATCAGAGACCTAGAAGTAATTGTTGATAACAAACTCAGCTGGAGTGCCCGCATCAACAACAAGGTCGCTATAGCTCACAGGATGAGCTCCTAGATCCTAAGAACATTCCTGTCCAGAGAAGAAGGTGTCATCATTCCTCTTTTCTCCTACCTTCTATGCCACGCCTCAAATGCTGCTGCTCCCTGTGGTCTCTCCATACGAAAAAAAAAACATCTCGAAAATTGAATGACCACAGAGTTCATTCACTAAAAGAATTAAGTGCATGACTGATCTTGATTATTGGGATCACCTTAAAAAAGCATTGAAACTCTATTCTCTCCAGCGCCGCCGTGAGCGATACATCATTTACACGATATTAAAAATATACCACCAGCATTGCTGACACAACCTCAACATTAGCTTCAGAATTCATCCAAGGCTAGGACCACGGGCCATACGGCCACTACCCAATTCAGGATCACAACATCTAAACACACTGCAATTCAATTTCTTTTCCTCAACAGACCCTGCCCTAATTAGCAGATCAAAGAGGAAAAGGACCCCATTACCTTTAAACGGAAACGGGACAAATTTCTTCAAGGAATACCGGATAAGCGACCTATACCTAGATGCAACTCGCTCAGCAAGAACTCCCTACATGAATGGACCGTGATACCACAAAACTTAACTTAAAAAGGATTTTGCTAATCCTACTAAACTTTAGTCGAAACATATCTAAGTTATTTAAATTTTATATATATATACATACATACCAATATATATATATATATACATTTGTATGCATAAATATCTGCATGCAAACATGCACGCATACATTTATATCTATTATAAGCACATTTTGAATAGATTTATATGTGATACGCATGCGAGTATATCTTTTTCAGTGTGTATAGGTGTGCATTTATATTTATGTCTATGCTTATGCATTAATGCATGCATGTTAAACACTGCGTTCTTAGTCTTAATAATGCTTTTCATCATATCAGATGTCTTCAAAATCATTCCTTAGCATACACGTACGTAGTGAGGATTGTTAATCTTTATCTTTATCTTTCTGCGCACACACACAGACACATACACACACACAAACCTATGTATATATATATAGAGAGAGAGATTGATTGATAGATATAAATTGATACATACATATAGAAATATATATGCCTACAAAGAGATGTAATCAAATAAATGTAGGCAAAGTAAACCATTTGCACATTATCTTTATATGTGCACTGAAATAAAACTACGCACACATGCTAGGAATTCGAATTCACAGTCCAAAGAATACACCAATCAAAGCACAGAAATAACACTCATGCTTACTCGGAGACTCAATTTGTTGCAATTATGTTGTTTCAGTCTCTCTAACTATTTATTTTTCTTCTTTATCTCTCTCTTCCTCTGGCTCTCTAGCTCTCCTACACAAACACATCCATATATACATTCTATTCACTCAGCACTCAGCAACACCGTTATGGTCTATGAATTCTCTCTTAATAATTACCATAAAACTCCGATTGTACAGTCTTGTAGTATTATTATTGTTGTTTCCCAAAATGTAACAGCCATTGTTCTTGAACCATAATGACCGTTAAATATTTCTGATGTTTGTATCCTTGTTCAGCTACTTCCGTCTCTCTTGACCTTTATGTGCATTATTATGTATAGGTAGAGACTCTTCGGTCAGTAATATTGTTGCTATTTATATTCTGACTGTGTTTATGATGTAATTTATAATGTTTCTGTTATTATTGTCGTTATTCATTTTAATATCTTGTTATTCTGTTGTTTCCACTATGTTATTGCTCTGAGGATGTTCTTTTCTTATGTACTTGTTCGTTAGTTAATTTTAAATGTAAGTCAATAGAGTGTCGGTCTACTAGCCGTACGATCGCTTTTCGTAGCCTCTTATTATTGGTCTGTTCCTTGTATACCCCAGTTGCCTCAGGACTTATGAATTTAGGTGAAACAAAGCAGTATAGTTCACTACAAAACACAGAGTCAATACCATAATACTGATTTCAAATTTTGGCATAAGACCAGCAATTTTGGGGGAGGTGTAATCGATTACATCGATTATAGTGCTCAACTAGTACTTATTTTATCGCCCCCGAAATGATTAAATCGACTTCGGGAAATTTGTATTCAGAACATGAAAATGAGCAAAATGACGCTAAGCATTTTACCCGACATGCTAGCGATCATGCCACATCGCCACGTTACTTGCCGTCATATTGATAACTCTCATTTATTTACTGTCTTTAAAGTGGACGCTACTGTCAGAAGAATTTACGATAAATGTACCTAATATTTTTTTTATTATTTACTGATTCTTGCTATTCCAGCCTCGAAAGTTCCAGGCTGGTCACCGAATTGAATAGACAGTCTTCATAACGGTGGATTTTTATTGTTGTTTTTTTCCGATGTTGCTATCACGCGTATGGCAACAAACCATTTCCTCTTCCTGTGACATATGTTGTTGCGTTATCAAAGTTATTACCTTTGACAGTATTTTGATGTCATTTGACTGTTCCACCCTGGAGCACCGCCATTAGTCGAACAAATTGTCCCCAGAACTTATTCTTTATAAGTCTGGTACTTATTCTATCGGTCTCTTTTGCCGAATAGCTAAGTTTCGGGGTCATAAACACACCAACATCGCATGTCAAGTGACGGTTGAGGGGACAAACACAGTCCAGTCACACAAATATATATATATATATATATATATATATATATATATA
>NC_068982.1:164435202-164442790 GCF_001194135.2 Octopus bimaculoides
TCTTTGTGTTCCTTTCAGTTGAAGAGCGTAGATCGAAACGTCAAAGACTTTCTCTATTCCCGAGAGTTAAACTAATACATCCATTTGTTGTTTACACCACCTGTCTTCGTCTGTTGTTTTTTTCGTAAATTCTCCCATATATATATATATATATACTACGGGCTTCTTTCAGTTTCCGTCTACCAAATCAATTCCCAAGGCTTTGATCAGCCCTGGGCTATAGTAAAAAGATTACTCATTTTTGCCAGCTGAGTGGACTGTAGCAATATGAATGAGTTTTGCTCAAGAACACAACGCGTCGCTCTGTCCAGGAATCGAAACTATAATCTTACGATCATAGTCCCACACATCAGCCACTAAGCCCCGCAACTTTGCCATAAAGGGATGAGATGGAATTCATAAAATGATGGTGGACGGACACAGATGGGGGCAAATGGTTAGAAACAAGATGAAATGTTTCTGCAGGGTTATAAGACGGGAGTGAGAAAGTGTGTGAGTTTGTGACAATAATCACTGACTAAAATTGTGGAAAAAGTTACTGATGAAGCTCATGGGAAGGCCAGCTTCTGGTAGATGTTGCTGATATACGTGCAGCGCATAACAATGCCATATAGAGCAGGAGATAAATCATTTTACAGAAATACAGCTGTGGAACAAAAACTAGAAGGTTTAAAGCAAAATTTAACGTGAGAAAAACTGCTTGATTACCGAGATGAAAGAAGTAATCGTAATTGGTAAAAAAATATCAGCAACATTCGTAAAACATCCTGCGAAGTATTAGCAAAAAGTGACCAGGAAAATGATAGATTCCTGGAAGCAGGAGAGCTATTTTTAGATCAAAATAAAAGCCAGATATTTTGTATATGTGGTCAAGAGAGGAAAGAAAATGGAAGTGAGAGAGGAAATAAAATAGTCATTCTTGAGAGAAGAATGGATGTAAGTGGGGAAACAGAAATAGTAGTATGTGTGCATGGAGGGACGTCAACAAGCTGTAGAAGGAGTACCAATCATGTGCAAAGAGTAGGAAAAATTGAGTAATTCATGGCGTTAACCGAAACGGGGCACATTGAAGAATAAAGGAATGTATCTGAATGAGCAGTATGCGGTTGCGCGCGTGTGATCGTCTGAAGTACTGGTGCGTCGGGATATGTGTATATCCTCATATCAGTGTTTCTGTGCATGTTGAATGTGAGTGCAAGTGAAAGGTGTGAATGGACAGACAAACTTTCGACTTGCCAGTGATCTGCAGGTGTGTGTATTTCTGCATTCTAGTGTGATGTGTGTGTCACAGAGTCAAGTCAATAGTCCAATAGAGGTGTTTATGAGTCAACTGTGGGTGGTGGCTATGTATGCACGCACATGCTGACATGCCTATGTGGGCATGCATACGCATGCTCGTGTCTGTGTGTGTGTGTGTGTGTGGTGGGGGGTATGTATTCACGTGCATGCTGGTGTGTGTCTAGGGGATAGAATGTATGCACGCGCATACTGGAGTATGTATGTGTGTCAAAGATGTACGATGTCAAGGCAAAAGAGATGTGTTGATGCGTGTATCAGTGAATGGTGCAAATGTTTTGGGAAGAATGACCGGACGGGGATGTTTGTAAGTCTTTGTACGCAGGTTTGCTGTCCTGTTAGTGTTTGAGACAAGTGTGTGTCTAAAGTGGGGTAGGCAGAGTGTGAGGTGTGGGTTAGTGAGTAAGCGTGACAATGGCAGATAAGAAAAAGGAGAATATACATGATGCAGTAAGGTGTGGTTTCACGGGTATATGGCTTCTACTTCAATCAGTTCTACCTACCTTCAAAATGTCTACCGCGTTACCACATCTTTACAGTTACAAAAAATAGGATGGCATTTGAGATTGATTCAGCAATCACTTCAGTCAGAACATGAAATGACATACTGGGAACACTCGTTCAATCACACCTATAGACATATATAATGCCAACTGATGAATAGCTTACTAATTTCTTTCGTTTTAAATACCTTCATTGGACACAATTTTAATAGAAGACAACATTCATTTTGTTGTCTTACGTAGAAGTATATGCTTAATTTATAGATCGCATTGTTATTTTCTGATGCTGGTTAACAAGATAAGGGCAGCTTAGAGGTAAGTTATTGACAGAGACATTCTGTGTAGTGCACTCACCACTTATTATTGATATATATGTATTGCAATAATTACGAAGTTCTCTATTTGGAAACTGAGATTCTATTTTAAACTGTTTATAATTCAGTAATTACATCGTTTAGATTTAGTACTCGTTTGCTAGATTCACTGTTGTTCATGAAAAAGTGTTGTAAGAAAAAGCGTTGCCAACAACTGATTAGATGATGAGTGCGTTATTCGCATTTGAAACTTTCATTATCATCAACTCCCTTTTCTAGTCTCCTATATCTTTCGTCGTGTGTTTCTCTCTATCTCTATTTGTTTCTCGTCCACTATTCCAAAGAGCGAGAGAAAGCTAGGGAGCCAGAAAATAAAAGATGGAAACGAAAAGAAAAACAGAATCTGTCGGCGAAGAAACGTAATATGGAATCTCTTCTTTACTTACATTATCCTTCATTTTCATCATTTTTGCATTTTTACTACAAGCCAATACTATCCTATTTCAATTTCTTCCATCTTTTTCTAATTCATGTTTTCGATGTATAATAAGACAGAGATGTGCTTGCGCATCTAATGTAAATGTTGGAATTATGTTTCTAACTCACATATTTCAACGATCAGTCGTATAGTTTAGTTAATGTTGCGGCTGATTCGATAAACTTCTTTATTTCATTGGAAAGAAAAACGATAGATAGATCATAAGGGCATAAGAAATATAATGTTAGTAGATCGTAACTAAGTATAATCAGTCACAGAACGTGTGACGCACGCTTAATGGAAAGCAAATAAATCATTTGAAATATATTCATAAGCATTCTGTAGATTTTCTATCGATTAAAATCCGTTTATATTTGAAACTCATATATTTAAGCAGAAAGTTTTATTTTTCATTTCTTGACTGAATGTATTTCATAATAGACCTATTTTCAATCGTCTTGAAACATAGTATTTCATTTTGGTACAACCAGACACTTTAATTTTAACAAAGCACATGCACTAAATATCTTTATTTTATTATACAGTAAAAAAAGATCAATATATTCGTCTACCACTGGTTTTATTTATTCTGTTGCACTAGAGCATTTCTAATTCAATTTGCTATTGTATTTATAATAGTTCAAGGGAAAGATTTAGCATAATCTGAAATAAGGTAGATATTGGAAAATTGAGATTTATTATACAGTTCCTTTGCTCAGCATCGCAGTCGCAACACATGCAAACATTTCTGAATATTTTCAACTAGAAAAAGAAAACATTGATTTAAAGTAATTGTATGCAATTTCATGGGAATACTAAAATGATTTAAATGCCGTCTTGTTTACAATAAATTATACCGATGTAAAAATACAGATCTATAAAAGTGCTTTAACATAGGTGCTCACACAATCATGATCACAAATACATACACATTGGCTTATATATGCATGGAGTTCTCGGCCAATTTGCTCTGAAGAAATCGGAGATAAACCTCTCTAATTTCAACGTCAGCGCATCTGATACATTTCTCGAAGAAATTGTTAACGTTCATTATCTTCGATGTTTCCTTTTCAAGGATGTTTCCTTTTGTGAATGGGATATGGAACACAGAACTGGATGATCCTTGTCAGCACTAGGGAAACTTATAGAAAGGATACTTAAGAATAAACATTTGACCCTAAAACATAAGACTGGTGCTTTATGAAGTTATCGTCGTCCTTGCAGTATTATCATATGCTTGTGAAACATGAACACTTTATCGTAAGGATACCAAAATCACGAGCCTTTTCATAAAAGTTCAGTGCCATCTTCAACAACAAATAGGAGGTTTACATGAGTATCACCACTGTTTAGGAAGCCAATTGTTGGACTATGGAGTTAACTATAATGAAATATCATGTGATTAGAATGAAATAGGGTAGATTCCCCGTCAAATCCTCTCCTGTGACTAAACTACCGAGAAGGCCTACGAGGAGATCCT
This sequence comes from Octopus bimaculoides, assembly GCF_001194135.2. Lineage (NCBI taxonomy): Eukaryota > Metazoa > Mollusca > Cephalopoda > Octopoda > Octopodidae > Octopus > Octopus bimaculoides. The sequence continues at coordinate 164,439,274 of NC_068982.1, forward strand.
TATCCAAGTTTAAAATGACCAGCTAAATTTAATCACCGAAATGGCTGAAATTCAGGCACAAAATGTTTAAAATGTGAAGAAGAATACTGCTGGCGTTCTGTCATCACAGGAACTGACTCTTTGAAATCAAGTTAAAATAAAAACTAACGAACACTTGAAGAATATAAAATGCACCAAATACAATTACTCCGTCTATCGAACATTTACATACCCATATTTATTCCCACCTGTTTCACACTGAGATTGAACCCACTCAGTAAGCAATGTTACCAAAATTAATGTGGAGGAGTAATCCATTTAGGAGGAAATTGAAATTCTTGGGTACGAGGTATAGCGGTTGATAGCAATAATATATATATCTACTATATAAATGAGAATGTGAGTGCATAGTATATGTGTATGTCATCAAAAGGCTCCGAAACTGTGCGTTTTAGAGAAAAAAGAATTTGATTTTCGAAATATACGCCCTAAGAAAGTTTTTAGCTATTAGTAATCAAAAATATACGAGAGCTAAATCAACTTTCATTGATAAAGAAGCAAGTGCACTAACCATTTGGTGCTTGAAATTTATTGCGTTCCAGGCCCATAGTGACGTGTTGATCACAAAGTTGAATAATTGTGCGCAGTTTCGGAAACATATCCATTGCAACAAAGTTCTAAAATCCTTTCCCTTAGCTTGATTTTAATTTGTCTTATTAGTGCTGTGCAGTTTATGGTTTTGTCACAGGGTAGGCGAAGTTATTATGAACTCGTCTTCCTTTAATATCCATTCTCTCATAATATTTCTGTAACGCTAAAATACTGCTCGGGTGTGTGGTTTGTGTTTTATTTTCCACATTCAGATATACTTTCTCACTGATTATATGCTTATTGACTAATCCTGAATAGAAACTGAAAGTGTAAAGATTAATTACATTAATGTTTACTTACTCCTTCAATTTGCATATCCACCATTTTTCTTGATAGCTATTTCTTATATCAAATAACTTGTGCGTTAAAAGTGTTTTTTTACATCCATATATATTTCTAGCTATCTCCATAAGTTGTAGCGAATGTAGATATTGCGTCTAAATTTACAATATGTTCATGAACTGAAAGAGAACGAAAATCTTTCATGCATTACGGATACGTTCAGTAGTACATTATAGGAAAGACACGAAACGTTGGTAATACATCAGGAATTAAATATTTGAACTAGCTGTGAAGAAGTTCTTCAATGTACAAATTGATCTATCCGGTTTAATTGAGCCATTAATATCAGTGAGTTTATAGGTGGATATTAAAAGACAGTGCACAGCTGTTTATATTACTCCAAACAGAGTTGAAATATGTTGAACATACAGCTATTCCCGAACATGTATTATATATAGACATAACATACTTTGTTAGCTAATAAAAATCTACAGAAGTATTCTATAGCACATTATCGCAATCATAAAAACTTAAACGTATCATAAAAACTTAAACTGCAGTGAACACCTTAATACGTCCGTGTAGTTTTCATTGGAAGTATTCCCGAAATTTTGGTGGTGAGGAAACCGTATGTTAGAAAACGAAGAGTATAAAGACAAAAATGCATGAAAATGATCTAAACGCAAACAGACTATCCAGTACTGACGCAGACATCGTTGGCAGTTCAAAAGCAAGCAGGATAGTCGCGTGTGCGCATCAAATGACCGAAGAAGGATAGCTGACAATTGTTTATTCGTCTTCTATTCGTATATATTTAATAAATTAAACAATCCATATTTTTAATATCATTCTCTTTCTCCAGACTATGTATATATGTTTTGTGTGCTTACATTTATGCTTTATAAAATAGAAATTGAAATGAATACATCTATCTACACGCATAATTGTGCCTCAAGAGATATAATCATATCAGTATATCTAAATGTAACCAGTGTACATAGTCTTAAGTTTGGTGATTACTTGAATTAATTTAATAAACTAATTAGTATGACGACCTCTTATATAGTTCCCGTCTGTTACACTTCACTCTCAAGTATATTGGTTAATGTGAGGCTAAAGAAGATAATACTTGTCCACAGTCACAGGAAGCGGATCAGAAACGAAGGCACGAGGTTGTGAAGCGAAATTCTCAGCTACAGAGACATAGTTCATGCTTGCAAACACACACACACACACGTCGCAAACGCACACGCACACGCACACGCATGCACACACAAAGGTATACACGCACAGACACGCACACACAAACACGATCTGTCTTCCTCTGCTTCTCTATATCTCTCTCCTTCTGCGTCTCTATATCACTCTTCCTCTCTCTGCCTCTGTATCTCTGTCACTCTGTCTCTCTCTTTATATATATACAATATGTACACACACATACATATGTATGTATGTGTATGAAGCATGTGAATATACACATGTATAGCAAACATAATTTTTCCATCTTGATACGCTTCAACATAAATCATAGTTACTCATATGCCCAATAACTTTCTAATTCCATATTGAGTTCAGTTTTGCTGTTCGACAATTACAAAATGTAACTACGTAACTATATGTTTATCGTTTTCCCATTCAAACTAAATTATAGGATTGCACGAAAGCAAAACGTTTAATCATTCCTAAAACTAGTCGACTTTCTAAATGGCTGTAATCCCATCTGTTTAAAAGCCCTTTATACCAATGGCATATATATTACATTTATTATATATATTTTCTTATATTTTCCTGACAATAATAAGTCTAAATTTCAGCTACAAATAATTATACATTTTCATATATATAATTAGTGAAAAGCCCAGAACCATCGATGATTAAAATAACGTGTAACATTTATATTTAACACGTTGGTGTACTTTCAAACGTGAAAGTAAGATGAGTATTGCAAAAGTATCGGAAGAAATATTCTACTTATTAAACAATATATGTGAAAACACACTGACCTGTACTATGAATGTCGTCATCCAACTATATGACACGTATTTCTGCGTCGTTACACCTAATCCATCGCTCATAGACCATACGAAAAACCGCTCATTTTTCTCAACAGCAAATAATTAATGTTCTGGTGCATGAAACCCTTTGTCAAGTTCAAATTTATTAAAATCACACTGATTTACGATGATCAAAATATAGCTGTATATAGTAATATTTAACATGTCCGTCACTGCAGAAAAGATCAAGCACAGTCTAACTTGGAGCATTTTCATACATGCATATTTTTCGGAGAGTATTTCTTCCGGGACACAAGAACCTCCGTGAAGGTCTTTCCATATTTGACTACAAACGAAGTTGTAAAAAACAAAACCACTCATCTTTGCATATATATATATATATATATATATATACAGACGTCTGTTGATGATTTTCTTTTCTTCTTTGGACTTTTCCATTTTTTCGGTTTCATTTCCGACTAAGAGCTATGCGCCAGACATCAACAAATTTTCTCTTTTTACTGAGCGTCAAACTAATAAATTCCCTGTGCACGTCCCCTTGTTTGTTATTGATAATTTTAACGTTCGTTTATTCGATTTGACTATATATA
>NC_068982.1:164443186-164444684 GCF_001194135.2 Octopus bimaculoides
TATATATATATATATATTTATATATAAATATATATATATATATATACATACATATACATATATATATATGTATATATATATATATATATATGTATGTATATATACATATACATATACATATATATATACATATACATACATACATACATACATGCATGCATACATACATACATACATACATACATACATACATACATACATATGTCATATGGTTTTATGTTATACATGGCTACTTGTGATTGAAACGAGACTGCAGTCTAACAGGTGTAGCGGTTTTTCAATAATCGATGGCATTTGATAACCAACTCTGTCTAACACAATGCCATGAATTAAACATTGTAGTAAGTTCGAAATTATGATGACTTCCAGGACCTGCTACAGTCACTCATTATCAAGCAACGGAGTGAATATGAATGCCTGTCTCTCCAAAATAGAATCATGCTGCAGAGCTTAGCGTGTGGGTAAACAAGGAATGTTTTGTATAATAGATAACCTGGATATGGCATTACTTGCGACAAGATTATAATAGATAAAAATTTATTTCTTTTATTAACCTTTAACATTAAAATTCTAAATTCAACATCTAAATTAGGTGAACTCATTCTATTGGCAGCAGAGTATTAAATTGAAATAATTTGCATAAAGGGACATGGGAACTTGTATGATTATGTTCCAATTCGTCATAAAATTTGGGAAATGCTTCTCCCGAGTTCAAGCGTAAAAATGGGAAACAATTCAATCATCACAAGTCTAGGATTACTCCTGAGTCCAATGACTTATAAATCTTGAAAGCTTTACTTCCTGAATAATAGCTGCTTCATTTGAATGGGAATACAAGTACAATTGTAATATCATGCTATTGATCAATGCAACTAGTGAAATTTTATTGCAATCTCACTGACCTGAATGAAGCAACTCTAAACACAATGGCAAAGTTATTGGAGGCGATACGAATACAAAAACTAGGCAGGGTGTTCTATTTACCAGACTATTTCCTAGACTTCAAAGGAGAATGTGAAGTGATCAATTTCTCTGTATAATACACAAAATGTTAAGTTTTGGACGTTTTCATTTTTAAATAACTCTAGTGCACAAATGGGTCACATTCTAATAAACAATATATGGGGAAAATGTACAATAAATAGCGAAACTAGAGCATGTTACCTTTTTCTATAAATGCTAAACTAACAGAACTGTAACTCGTAAGTTCATGGTGAGCTTGGGAATAACAAAATACTTAAATAAAAATAGAGTATCATATGACTGAAGAAAACTTACCATCATTGCAGTATGAAATTTATATAGAGAATCGTTGTTGAAATTCCAATGGAGGAGCCTTGAATTTAGGTAGGAAACCGGATCTTTCTCTATTGGCAAAACACCTTGAAATAAAACTGAATAATTGTATACATATATACACACATACATACATGCACATATACAGACAGATATACAAATATATATACATGTATACATGTATATATATATATATATATAT
>NC_068982.1:164445310-164455573 GCF_001194135.2 Octopus bimaculoides
TATCTATAAAACCGCCAAAAGCTTGTTTATTTTTATGTTTTTGATTTATTATGAGTGTTGCTTCACATGTGTTTCAAAAATAGCTGTTTCTTTTCAGATATCATCAGGAAAAGGTAATTAAAATTCATTAAAACGACAGATCTCTCGGACTTTCAAAGAGGTCAAATTGTTGGTGTTCGTATGACAGGTGCTATCGTAACGAAAACAGCCGAAATGTTTGTGTATCAAGAAGTACTGTCTCGAAAGTAATGACAGCCTTTGAGAAAGAGGGTAAAAGCTCCATGTCGAAACAAAACTCCGGAAGAAAACCAAAACTTTCAAATAGGAACCGTCGGACTCTTACATGAATTGTTAGAAAGGATCACAAAAGTACAGCTCCCAAAATTAATGCAAAGCTTAATCATCACCTCGAGAACCCTGTTTCCACAAAAACTGTTCGCCGGGAACCGCACAAAGCCGTATTTCACTGGAGGGCTGCAGTCAGAAAACCACTACTTTCAAAAGTAAACATTGCAAAGCGTTTAGAGTGGAGTAAAAACCTACAGAATTGGTCCCTACAGCAGTGGAAGAATGTTATTTTCTCGGATTAGTCATACTTTACTTTATATCCGACCATCGGCCAAGTATACGTGTGGAGACAGCCAAAAGAAGCATTTGACCCAGAGTGCCTTCTTCCAACAGTTAAGCATGGAGAAGTACCTGTGATGATCTGGGAAGCTATATCTTGGAGATTCGCCGGCCCAATGGTTTCCCTTCATGGCAGAATTAATAGTCAAGTCTATTTCAGCATTTTCTCTGATCAAATTTATCCTGTGGTTGCAGAATTGTTTTCAGAGGGAAACGCAAACATTCAGGATGATAATGCACCAATCCACACAGCTAAAGTTGTTACTGAATGGCACGAGGAAAATTCTAGTGAAGTTGAACATGTTATCTGGCCACCACCAGACCTCAATATTATTGAACGTTTATGGTGCATTAAAAACAAAAAAAAGTAAGGATTCGATACCCTCCACCATCATCACTACAAGAACTGGATATTGTTTTAGCAGAAGAATGGACAACAATTTCTTTGTCTGAGTCCATACCTCATAGAATTCAAGCTGTAATTACTGCCAAAGGCGGTCCTACCCCATAGTAAAATAAATTTGTTTGAAATTGTAAGGTATTTCCATTATTTTGTTTAAACCCTGTAAGTGCAAACAAGAGAGATTAGATTAAGCAAACACGCACTTTTACATAATACAATTTTTTCCTCACCATTTTAGCAGGAGATACTTGCCGAAATATTATTATGTAGTAGATTAAATATATTACATATATTACATTGCATGAATATTATTTCAGTAACACAGGTAAAGCGATCGACAAGGTGAATAAAAGAAAACTGGATTGATACATACACACAAACATGCAGACGTACTGACATGCATACATACATACACGCACACATACATACACATATATATTCAGATACATACATAAATATATACATAGATACACGCATATATATATATAAATGCATATACATCCACACATAAATACATATAGGGATATGTCTCCTTATAGCTATATTCATAACCTACGATGTATTTGTACTTCTATTACTGTTGGATTATCAACGTTAGACGATTACGTCCTTCACGCTGTGTACACACAAACAATGTATATATATATATATATATATATATATATATATATATATATATATATATATATATACCAATATATTATAAATTAACTACCAACAAAAATAATTGGTAAGCTAACTTAAAAAATCATCACCTAAATAGCAGAAAAAAACGACAGTGAAGATATGCAGACTCTTCAAGAATCGATCCTTTTGGTTATATTAATAATAATAAAGGAGTTACGACGCAAAAACGTATAAATTCAAAAGAACATATTTATCTTCTTCAATATATATTTCAGTATAAAGAATTCATTAAGATGCTTAAATCAAAATTTCTTTACACATCATTCAGGAACAGATATAACATCAGAAAAAGTACACTCCGTTTAAAAACACAAACTGTTCATGGCGAAAAAATTTCACAATTACAAAAAACGAACAAAATTTTTAAAGTTTTAGCAAAAAGAACGCTATTACCTACATACAGGCATCCTCGTGTGCGCCCGTGTGAGTGTGTGTGTATGTATGTAGATAATCTAAATAATAACAAACAAAAACCCAAAGAAATACTTTAACATATCTTTAACTTTGCTTACAACGCCAGTTGATGCAAGCGCTCGTAGAGAAAATTTACGTAATATTTGCAGTTTTAGATATTAGACTGGCACGTCATCAGACTTGCATCAAAGGTGCACTCTTATATTTTGCGTCTTCCATACATTATTTTAGTTTATATTGGTAGGAAACAAAAAGTAGATATTGGGTCATCCCATGAATAATGCGTTTTTTAATACTTCTTTTATTTTTCAAAATTAAGATGAACAAAGTTCTTTTTTAATCTATAATATACTCCCCTTCATTTTCTACAATGCTCTTCCATCTATCTAGTAGTCTTGCAAAGCAAAGCCCCTCTTTCAAAATTTACTTGTCCGTGCTGAAAAATACTCCTCCAGTCGTATTCTAACCTCGTCTACAGAATTCATATATTTTCCATCCAAATGATTTTGAAGTCCACGGATAAAATGAACTTCTGGAATCACCGTTGACACTAGCTTACGTTTATTGTCCGACCCCCATATGCTGCATTACTATTTCTCGCACTTTCTTTTGCGTTGTTGTCTTTATTGAACCCATAAAGCAAAATATGCCGAATATGTTCCTTTGTAATTTTTATTATAGCTTTGAAAAATAACTGTTAAATTCGAACTGCACTCTTCAAAACTTGCACTAAGAATAATGACAAGGTAAAATTACTACACTACCTGCTTTTATGGAATATTGATGCAGGTAGTTTATCCCGACACCTCCGATTTTAGTTCATGCAATTAAAAAAACGCATTATTTATGGGATAATCCAATATTTCTGCTCTTTCTATTCTGAAAGTGCCCATAGCTAACGCACATAGAATATTTCGCGGAAAGCAGGGATTGGAGCAAGTGTAGAAATTTCGGCTAAATTGCAAAAGAAAAAATTATTTCCCAAAGTCAAGTAAGGTGTAATTCGGATTTCGAAATATGTACAGTGAGTTTCAAGTCAAAAGGAAAGTTTCCGGTCACAGAGAAGCAGCTCGATTTTGAACTGTAGAAAGAAAGCGAAGATTATTACAACTTAATGCTGGTTGGTTTAATTCGGAACAAGAACCAAATGCTGCAAAATAGCCAGAAAAATACAATGCTTAAAGTAAAAACAACAGGATTAATAGGAAGAGAAGAACATGAATAAAAAAAACAACAAAAAAGAAAAAAAGAAACAAAAGCATGTCCTCGAAAAGAAAGCACACGGATAACTCAAAGAATGGAAAACAAAGATGCAGACGAAGAACAAGAAATTAAGTTAATTTGTAATGATTGTCGAAGAAAGTGTAAACAAAATCAGTATTAACGGAAGACAAAGAAATGCAAATATTATGAAACCAGAAGAAACATGTAGAATTTCAAAATAATAGAATCAACAATATTACATTTAAAATATTGCTGCGTAGGAATATTGTTTAATAAAATCGTAGCACAAAATATTGCTTCAATTCATCCAAAAGACGGTAGATTCAATGACAACTGTCACAAAGATAAATATTGTCAGACCAAAGGTAAATACCATCATATTTTGTAATTGATGAGCAGCCCGTAAGGGATCCAACATTCTTAATGTCAATTACATCTTTAACTCAGCACTTTTCCTGTTCATAACCAAATCAATTATTAAAGGAGAATCTTAACACTTCATCATCTTCGCGTATATCATTCCGAAGCAGACATTGATATTGAATTACAGAATCAGATTAATGAGTGTTGCATCCTTGAAATTATTATCACTTTAGGCATCTTTATGTTCTAATTGCAAATCCTGTTGCGGTCAACTTTGTCTTTTATCTATCCAAGGTTGATAAAATAAAGCAGCAATCTAGTACTGGGGTCGCTAGTATAGACTAACCAGTCTCATAGAAAACTGCTGGCTTTGTGCCAAATTAGAGAGCAATTATTAGATGAGATCATCAAACAACCTTTAAAGTCTTGCTCATTAAATCTTATGCGAAACTAAAAGAGAACAACCTCAACAAAGAGCAATGACATAATATTCCAACTCCACTAATGAAAAATGGTACTGATAAGAAACGAAACACTCACTGAAGACAATATAACTCTTCGCATTGTGTCTGAAATAGCAATGACTTTAGGAATATGATCAGAAACATTCTACCTTAATGTGGGTTTTTGCATTCAAAGTTTGTAATCAAGAAACCTTTCTCTTTAATTTGAAGATATTGACCTAATTAGTTCCACATCTTTTAGTATCTATGGAGAACTTTGTTGGCAAAAAATACTGAACATTATTCATGAAATAACGAATTGCATACATACATACATACATATATATATATATATATATATATATATATATATACCCAGGCCTATTCCCCATTGTTTAAGAGGGGATAGCCACAAGAAGACACACACTAGTCATTCCCTTCATTTTCCAGATTGAGCATAATAAATGTTGTAAAAGCTGATGTAAGATACTTGAGGAAGCATACTCAAACAGATATTAAAGAATGCGTAATCTTTACAAAATTTCCGAATACCAGTGTGCAAACTGGCTACATTTGACAGCAGATACAGTATTTCTTAAGTAAAAGAAAACAAAACATTTCAGTTTCGTATGTATCTACCATATCAATACAGATGTATACTCACTATTGAAACCGAACAAATGCAACTTCTAACGCATGCATTTTCAAACTAAAATTTACGATTGCGTGGCTGTTTTGTAATGAACAAGGAATTGTTAACGGTGGAGCTTTGTAGTACTTAACAGAAAGTATTTGACTGACAATTACGAAACTAAATGCGTGGCAAATAGTAATTTCAAGAATGGCAGTTAATTTGAAAAGATAACAATGTATGTATTTCACTGAAGGAAAAGAAAGATAAGCCTCAGAAGCCATAAATGAATTGCCAGCGTGCTTTCCTTTGAAACATGATGCGCTGACGTGATGCCTGTACTAGTCATTCATTACATACCATGATTTTGACAAGAAAACTATAATATGGAAACCAAGAATCAGATACTCCGTTAAAACCATTCCCAAAATATATACTGTCAGTTGTATTGAAACTGAATGCTTCCATCTGAGAATATTATTTCTGAGTGTGAAAAGAACAGCTAGTTTCGAGTATCTGCGGACATTGAATAAGGTGTGTACGCAACTTTTCAAGAACTTGCAGAACAACGAAATTTAATAAACAGTGAAGATAAATGAGTTCGGTACATAGCTTCTTCCGATGATCTCTCTTCTCATATCAGCTTTTAACTTACATTGATATCCTCTGTAAAGTAATCCTAAAATACAATGAAACATTATCAGGAAATGATCATAGAAAATTACATTAACCGAGACAATTCATTGTAAATACAACATAATAAATAATTGAAAAACATGGAATGTAAATAATATAAATAATCAATATGATGGTAACAATAGTTGTAGTAGGAGTAGTAGAAGTAGAAGTAGTAGTATTAGTAGTAGTAAGTAGTAGTAGTTGTCGTTGTTGTTGTTGTTGTTGTTGTAGTTTTTTTCTCATATAGGCACCAGGGCTCAAATGTGGATTGGGACCTAGTTGATTGCATCGGATGGTACTTGTTTCACAGACTCCTAAATGGCACAGTCGACCTCAGACGGAGAAAATCCCGCTAAGCATTTTGTCCGGCGTGGTAATGATTCTAGTTGCTGTTCGCCTGGTAATGCAAGATTGCAAAGGAAGAAGAACAAATCTGGGAATGGTTAGACTGACTATAGCAAAGCTTATGATATGACTCCACATTTGTAGATCATCGAGTGCTTAGAACTGTTTGGAGTTGCGTGGAATGGAACATATTTCCTGAAGAGAAATGTGGGATGGAAAACTGAACTGACATCTTACAGAAAAAGCCTGGGCACCTTGGGTATCAACTGAGGGATTTTCCAGGATGATAGACTATCTCCGTTACATTTTGTTCTCTGCATGATATCCTTAAGCTTAGGAAAATTAAACTGGGGTACCAACAAAAGGGAAAACACCAAGCAATCAACCACCTCCGCTTCATGGATGATTTTAAACAGTATGGCAAAGATGAGACACAAGTGAGTTCCTTAGTGAACACGGTTCACTGTTTTACTAGATATTAGAATGGAAATTGGACTCAAGAAGTGCGGAATAATCTACTTAAAAAGAAGCAAGAAACAGTCCCTAGCAGCGATAAAATTACCGAATAGAGACTTGATTAAGCAAATTGAAACGGAAGGATACAAATACTTTGGTGTACTAGTGTTCGACGAGATAATGGAAAAGGAAATGAAAGAGCAACTGAGGATAGAGTATTTACGAAGACTGAGGTTGGTGTTGCGCTCAAACTTGACTAGATGGAATAACATCCAAGTGGTTAATATGTGGGCAATTGCTACATTTAGGTACGGAGAGAATTATATAATGGCAAAATAGAGAATTGAAAAATGGATACCAAGACCAGAAAAATGTTGAAACTACACGGAGAGTTCCACACTAAGAGTGACACCTAAAGGATGTACTTATCTTAGGTGTACTTAGAAGAAAGAGTGGGTAGGTTTGATCAGTTGCCAGGACTGTATCAAAGCAGGGGAAAATAGCTTAGGCTGGTATATAAAAAATGCCGTAGAGCCACTCTTGAAGCACACGAAGAATTCTGGCATCATTAAAACTGAAAATTGTGTAATGAAAGAAAAATTTAAACGAGTAATGAACAAAAGAAGAAATAAAACGTTAGAAGGGAAAGAAAATGTACGGTCAGATTGCAAGAGATGTGAACGACAAAAGGTGGCTATGGATGAAGGAGAGTGACCTGGAGATAGAGACAGAAACATTCATATGCACAGCTCAGGAACAAGCGATAAGGAGCAACTATATGATGTGCAGAATAGGCAACACTACCGATAGCGACAAATGCAGAATGTGTGGTGACAGAGGTGAATCGGTATGGTACATCGTTAGCGAATGCCCGAAATTGGCATAACGCGAATACAAAAGATGACAAGACAATGTTGCAAGAATTATCATTTGGGAGCTCTGTGGGAATCACGGATAACAAAGAGCAAAGACGTGGTATCAGAAAACTCCAGGAGTCACCAAAAATGAGAATTGCAATGATCCACAATGATCATCCAACAACTATGACGATTCGAAGTGGGAAATACGAAGTTTGTGTCAATGAAGAGAGTAGACGTTATACCAATAATTGCTGCCTTTGAAGTATCCGCACTCAACTACCATCATGACTGAAAAAGATCGGTGCAAGTGTGAAGGTAGAACACCTACAAAACTCAGCATTGCTTGGAACTACAAGAATTATTCGCAGGCTTCCTGAAGCATGACTAGTAAACAAGTGTCACCTAAGTCTGCTGTCTGTGGATAGCTGACACTTTTATCATACCCAGTAAAATAAGCTGTGAGTTTTCATCACACAACAACAACAACAACAACAACAACAATAATAATATAATAATAATAATAATAATAATAATAATAATAATAATAATAGCCCTGATTGGAAGTGCTATCATGTAAATTGTTTTGTCTTGGTATAAAAGATGGGCTACAGTAAAAATCCTGCACAATACCACAGATTTGCTTGTCAGTTGTTTGACCTTGACCACTTGAGCATGTCCCTCAATGGCTGACGATATGTGCATCTCTGATCATGAGCAGAAGTCGTGGTGGAGCATCATAGCCCTGTGTTGAGAGGAATTGTTTGGGGTTTCGATAATTTACCTTTGGAATCATGAGTGTTTCGTTCAACATCCTTAAACAACCCTTATTCAGGGACCATTTGAGTGGGATGGGCTACTGGACCTGAAGAAAATTCTAACTGGGCCCCACCTGTGAGGTCATGCGCTGTTTATCTTGATATGAGATCACCATGTCGCGCACATATAGTTGTGATGCATGTGTCTGTTGTACCCTTATCAGACGGGTAGTCACATGATGGGTATACTGGGCTTCGTATATTTTATCCCAGTGTCATTTTGATGTCATGCACTAATCTTTGACTCAGTAATAATAATAATAATAATAATAATAATAATAATAATACACTAACGTATTGATCTTTTCAAGAGAAGTAGTAGCTACTAGAAGATTAAATAATCCACAAGGAAAGATTAAAAACGTACAAACATGGGAAAGGAGATTACAAAATAAAGTGATAGCCAGACAGTAAGAAAGACAAACAACAACATAAATGATACAGATCAAACCATAGACGAACCCAAAGAAAAAATAATAACAGCGCTACCAATAAGGAAGGCACAAGTGACACCAGTGACTTAAGTGATTTAAATAAAGAATAACAGAAGATTTTAGATGAGTTGCAGTAAGTAATGAATAAAGAAGTAAAAAGAAGATTGCCAGCGTTAAAATGTACCAATAGAAGGAGGCTGCTAGATATGATTAGGAAATTAGATTCTGTTATCAGTTGGATAGATAACAAAAATATAAGAGATACTAATTTACTGATTTATGCACGAGGGGTAGTATTTACTAGCAGATTAGATAATCCGCAAAGAAAAATTAAAAAAGAGCAAATGTGAAAAAGGAGATTACAAAATAAAATGAAGACTTTAAAACAAGATCTGAGAAGAATAGAAGTCTAGAAACTGAACAAGTTAGGAAACACAAGATGAAAATCTTCACTTGAGAAAATATACCTTGTCAAAGAGAAAGGCTTTGCGACAGTTATGGAAGAGTTTTAAACAGCGTATCATTGCAGCTGCAGGTAAGCCCTCCAGATATCAGAAAAAAGTAGATCAGTATCAACAGAATAGATTATATGAAATAGACCAGAGGCGATTTTATAACCAAATAAATAGGGGAGAAAGAAGTACCTAATGCAGATGAGAAAAACCTAATGCAGAAGAAGCCTGAAAATTCTGGAGTCATATTTGGGATAAACCAATCGATCACAATGGAGATGCAGCTAGTGACCTGAAGTCGGTGGGCAGGTACCTCCACTTCCAGGGTCACTCCCAGTTAACATGCATCCCAACCTTAAATATGTTATGCATTTAAAAAAGACAAAAACAAGGTCACCGCTTTAATGGCTTTTCTATAGGCATTTGAGACTATGTAAATCATTTTTCAGCATTGGATTACTTGGAGAAACCCTGCATTAGCCTGTTTGAGAACATGATGTCATTTGGGAAATTTTTTCTCATTTGATTATATTTCTTTTCTAAGAGGGGTATAGATATGAAATAATCTTGCGATCATCAGGAATCATCTCCTTGAGATAACATACTAAACACGTGGTCGGTTAGTATATATCTCATTAACATACATCTCTCTTTAAGCGGTACCTCGGTATATGATCTGTGCATGATGCACCACCTTTGTTTCAACCATCATGTTTCCGTGGATCTCGCTTCATGACATCTAATACTTCTTAAATTTACTCTTTTGGCGATTATGAAAACTCCCTCCATTTTCTGAGAAGAAGAGATATATCACTTCCTTATCTATCTCCTCGACTTCCTCTGCCAAGGTAGTACATTTTATCATTATAGTTATATATAGATATATCACATGTTATTTTCTTTCAGGGTTCTGGTCATAGCATTTGTTTCAAACTTGTTTTCATTACTTTCGTTGTTAAAATTTGCTATCACCAGATGCATAAGTCCAGGTGTCAATGCTTACAAAAGATTCTGTTTCTAGGACTCTAATTTTCCTGTGTACTGTTCACAGTATCAGTGGCTATGACTGTAGCTCTACTTTCACCTTTAAATGACTATTTTTCTGGTTTTCATTTTTAATAATTTTGCTTTTGTTTTAGGGCGTAGCTGTTACCATCGTCTCTCGAATCAGTATCTCTAATGCTACGAAGAAGCAAAAAATTCATTAGCAAACAAAATTTATAGAGATAAAAATGAAATAAGATGTTCAAGACAAACCTTATTTTCAGCCTGATGGTACAAAGTACCCGACACTCAGCCATTGCGAAGTCGCTTAAGAAACAAATAGACATTTTCTTCCACTAAACTAGAAAAGCACTCGGAGAGCGCAGACCTCCGCCAAGCAGCTCATTTCCACCCATATACACGCATGCTGAAAATCGCCCAATTTCC
>NC_068982.1:164455583-164456916 GCF_001194135.2 Octopus bimaculoides
AAACCTTTAAAAACAGGAATCATCTGAAACAGTTATAATACATCAATGACAACAGCAAGCTAGTTTCACAGCTTGAGATTTTTGAGTCGATCCCAATAATTAAGGCTTGTCATGTAATCCTCCGCAGACCTCCGCCAAGCAGCTCATTTTAAGATAGATACGCGAGTAAAATTACTAATAGAGAAACGAAAAAAACTTTGGAAACATCAACGCCAACACAGATTAAGAGGAAACGATGAACGTGTTTTCAAGGGAGATAATCAAAGAAAGTAACATTGTAATACTTCATGTAAAGTAAATATAACAAATGAAAAATCCTTCAAGAATCCATAAAACTTCCCGGATCACTACCAAAATGTCATCATCTGTTCCTTATGTCATTAACAACTTTTCCTGAAAGTTTCATCAAATACCATTCAAAACATTTTGAGTTATTTTGCACACAGACAAACAGACGGACAGACGGACAAACCAACGCCGATGAAAACATAACCGCCTTCCTTGTTGGAGGTAATAAAAACTAGAACTTTTCCTGAGACGTTTCTTCAAATGAAAAAAAAAGAACACGATCACCACCACGACCGCCACAACAACCACCACCACCGCCACTACCAACAACAACTACAACAGCAATAACGACGATGACAACAACGACGATTACGTAGACGATGACAGCAAAGATGATGACAATGGGGACTACGGCGATGATGATTATGATGATTCCGGATATAAGAACCTATACTGAAACTGATGATTTAATCAAAATAACAGTTGTGAAGGTTATAAGACTCACAATTAATTACTATTCATAGTGGAACAATCACACTTATATTTTTCGCAAACTATCATGCATATTATGCGTGGAAGATAATCATTTAAAATAATTTCCTTCGTTAAAGTGAGACACGGAAGATTTAAGTCGTTCGGTTTAAATTAACAAACATGATTTAGTTGGTTTATAAATATTGCATTGTTGAACAACAATTGTTTGAAAGAAAAATAGAAGTGTTGACAATATCATTTATACTGTGACGTGTCTACGTAAAAGCTTATCGCCACATAAGAGGGCAGCTGCCTTGGTAATGTTGATTTTCATTCATTGTCGTCTTTAATGTTTTGCAGAAGAGAAGATCTTACATTAAATTTCTTAATTTCAAAAGAAATATTAAATTGCTCTGTGAATTTAAAATGTCGATCTATGTCTTTCTGTGATTCTTAGAATTCATATTTTGTCATAGGTGTTCTGAAGTTGTCATTCTGACAAAAGATTTAGGAATGTATGTACTGAAAATATCAATTATGTATATATATATATATATATATATATATATAT
>NC_068982.1:164457542-164460463 GCF_001194135.2 Octopus bimaculoides
AATATTAGTAATAACAATCGTTATAAATGTTTCACTACATGTATACAGTCTATATTTTGTTCTGAATTTTTATTGAATATGAGTCTTTTCCACTCGTACGAAAAAGAACAAATATATTTGTACACACCTTCATACATGCACACACACACACACAGACACATACACACACACACACACACACGCACACACACACACACACACATACACACACACAAAGAAACATGTGCGCACAGTTATACAGAAACGTGCATATCTGTATGTATGAAAGCATTTATGCGTAACTCTTTGCGATTTAATTTAAACCTTTTCCTGTGTGATCACTGGCAATGGGGTAAGACTCTGTTGTTTACTTCTTGGCAGCTCTTGATGCTCATAGTTACATGAATTGGTTGGTGTATACTTATGTGTGTGCATGTTGCGCGTATGTGTATTTGAGTGGATACACGTGCACTCGGTGATATGTATGTCACAATAGAATAAAGGGCGTATCTTTCATTACTGTTTGTGCAAGTATATGTATTCTATATATGTATTCGACTGTTTCAATACGTTTATGCAGGTATCCCTAAAAAGCACTGAAATGTTTTAGAAGTTTTCACTGTTTCTCTTATCCACGGTATTTGGAAAATGCGTGTCAGCCTGCCTTGTTCTTCTTCAGAGAAACTGAGCGTTTCTGAGTTTCCGACTTCGCAGCTATGCAACAGAGTGTACTAGACTACATTTTACTTGCAGCATTATAAAAAGTTGATAAACTGCATTTTACAGTACAACCGATTGCAATGACATATGCAATAACATTCTAATCTAGGCTGTTTGCTTAGATTATTACATTCTGATTTTTAAATTCTGCTGAGGTTAACGTCATCCTTAAGCCTTCTATGATCGATGAAATGAAATACTATTCAAGTACTGACGACATTCTAATTGTCTAGCACCTCGGCACCAAACCTGTTGGCATTGTGTCTACGTTGAAAATGATTGTTATTATTATCATTAGGGTGATCGATTAATATAATCTTTAGAATTCGGATAAAATGTATTCTATGATAAATTCTGGTTTCGTTGCTTTAGTAGTGTTGTCAGTTTCTTTAGAAAATCCTGTTAATCTAGTAATCATCGTTCACCATAACAGTCTCTGCCTCACGTTAATACAATTTCATTGTTACTCCATATCCGCAAATTGAGTTATGATCCCAATGCACTTTTTTTTAACTACCCACTCATGCTTCGTTTATACATTCTTATGCTTTCTTACTGCACTAGCTTAGCAAGTAGTCAATACTTTTGTTTACTTTATTCTTCACAATGTGATTGTGACCTGACAGAATTTTATCAATATTTGTCCGTGTGAAATTCATTTTTCTTGGCTTGTTCTTTAAATTAGCAATTCAGTTTTCGATTTCAGGCTTCCATATTTTAAATATAAGTAGAATTCCTTCTCCAAAATAGCTTAGCATTTTGCATAGCTCGTCCATGTAACTCTTTCTTTATCCAGATGTTTCTGTTATCATTTTTTACAGTTTTGGAAACGTTGCACAACTTTAGAAAAAGCTTTGATATTTATAACTGCAAATAACAGATTCCTAAGCCCCAAACCATAGCATGTACACTGTGTTTTACATTTAAATAACTTCTGACATCTTCCATTTTTGTTGAAAAAGAAACTGACGATATTACATTTACAGTGATTCCGTAGCTGAAAATGATGTGGTGAATTGTGCCATTGTATTGACAACATAATATGTTCTTTCTGCTTCATTATTCTATTTATATCATTATTTGTACTTAGGTTTTGGTTTTCTGTATATTTTAAAACCTATTGTTCCATACAAGAGTTTGTGATAGTTTGCATTTTATATTTTTAATATATATTCGATTCTGTTTTTGTCCTTATCTAAACCTTGTTTTTCCAGTGAAGATAGCTTTTAGCATGTTTTTCATTGATTCTTAAGATACTCCTTTTGTCTGCTTCTCAGTATTATTCTAGACTCATTATATTATTACATTAACTTTCTGTTTGTATAATATCCCGTCTGTCTTTTGCATGACGAAAGTGCATTCTGCCCATACCAGTTTTGGAAATGATATCTTCAGAACGCTATTAGTTTCTTATTTCTATGTTCAAATTCTGTAATTCTCTTAACTCCTTATGTAATATACTGAAGAGTTATTTTAAAATTAGACGGGCAGTGTATTTATTCTGGTTATCCTATTTCTACAGGTGACTTCAGTTTTTAATATTATTTTAACTCTTCTGTTGTATTCTTTGCTAATTCCCCCCATTAATTTCTATGAATTGTATTTTATCTGTTTTATCTTCGCTTTAGTATTTGCATTGACGGGTCTGTTCAAATTCGCATATTTCTGTATCTTTTGTATCTAATTTAATGCTCTTAGCTTTAGTTGATGTGTCTTTTATTACAAAAGCTTTGGCAATATTCTCTGGTGAAATAATAATTTTTATATCTTGCCTGAATTTAGGGAAATTTAAAATTGCTTTGGCATCTTAGTATTGATCCTTGTAAAAATCCAGATAAATAATATGCTTTCTACTTTCCGCGCAGGATTTTAACCATTTTAACCATTTTAACCATTTTAACCATTTTAATCATTTTAACCATTTATTAATGGGGGTCACAATATGCCATCATGACGATCCACAAGGTTTCTTTTTCTCCTTATGAATGCAAGACTGTTGTGATAATATTCGTTTTGCTTTATAATGCATTCATAAATGCTTTTCTGTACTCTTTTGACATAGCAATTTTGCTGTTCTATTGGAGTTACTTAGGAGAAGCCATCGTCATCATTGTTGTTGTTGTTGTTGTTGTTGTTGTTGTTGTTGTTGTTGTTCTTCTTCTTCTTCTTCTTCTTCTTCTTCTTCTTCTTCTTCTGTTTCTTCTTCTTCTTCTTCTTCTTCT
>NC_068982.1:164460473-164469837 GCF_001194135.2 Octopus bimaculoides
CTTCTTCTTCTTCTTCTTCTTCTGTTTCTTCTTCTTCTTCTTCTTCTTCTTCTTCTTCTTCTTCTTCTTCTTCTTTGAGTGAGAGAGCAGTGCATGCAATCAAAGTGACACTGGAGTAAAATATACGAAGCTCCGTAATCCCATCATGACAACCCGTCTAATAAGGGTACAACAGGAACATGCATCACAGCCGTATGTGCGCGACATGGTGATCTCATATCAAGATAAACAACGCATGACCTTGCAGGTGGGGCTTAGTTACAATTTTCTTCAGATCGAGTAGCCCATCCTGCTCAAATGGTCCCTGAATAAGGGTTGTTTAAGGATGTTGAAACACCTATGTCTCCAAAGGTGAATTATCTAAATCCCAAACATTTCCTCTCAACACATGGCTATGATGTTCCCCCACTACTTCTGCTCGTGATCAGAGATGCACATATCGTCATCCACTAAGGAACGTGCTCAACTGGTCAAGGTCACACAACTGACAAGCGAATCTGTGGTATTGAGCAGAATATTTGCTATAGGCCATCTTTTATACCAAGACAAAACAATGTACATGATAAAACTTCCAACCAGTCAAGTTCAAAAGCTACGAGAGCTTGCAACTGCAACAGAGCATCTACCTCATACTACATCAGGGTATCTGCCTGGTACTGCATCCGGGAATCTTCCTGGTTGTGCATTAGGGCATTTATTATTATTATTATTATTATTATTATTATTATTATTATTATTATTATTATTATTATTATTATTATTATTATTATTATTATTATCATTATCATTGCTTTGCACAGCTTCTAACGCTGGAGATGTACTACAGTGTCAGCTGTTTACTACCAGTTGCACAGAGTAGGTTTAGTTTAAGTGAGTGGCAGAGCGAGAGAGAGGAGGGACAGAGAGGGAGTGAGAGAGAAAGAGAAAGAGAAGGAGTGAGTGGCGACTGAAAGGAAAAGAGAAAGGATGTTTATCAGTATTTTCAGAGTAGATTGGTACATATATCGGAAGAAAAGTGGATACATAGATCGAAAGAAATTAGATACATAGGCACATAGGTAAATCAAAGACAAATAACTACAGTAAATATTGGATGTTACTTTCACTCTTCATTACCACATGAGGATAAAATCAACGCGCAAGTGGCTGAGTACTTCATATACATGCATATCATTAACATAGTTCTCAGGAAGATTCAGACTCACGCAGAATGTGAAAAGGCTGGCCTCTTTGAATTACAGCTACAACTCATTTTGGCCAGATGAGTGGGCTGGAGCAAGATAAACATCCAAGTGGTTGGAAGAAGACGAAAATGATCCACACTGGGGCAGGAAAATCTCTTTAATTCGGTCCTAACAGCGGCTTATCTATCTATCTATCTATCTATCTATCTATCTATCTATCTATCTATCTATCTAGTTTACCTCCTTAATTTTTTTATCGTTCATTTAATTATGCTGTTGCAATAAAAGGTATGTTTACATATTCAGGTAGTCAGGAGAAATGAAAGATAAAATTTTCACAGAAAATTGTAGATATTGAAGTTTTTAAGTTTGGAGATATTCGTTTGTATGTCCAATTAGAGAAGAGAGTAGTGTTTTTGCAATAAAAAGGATGTTCACATTTCCGAATACTCAGGGAGAAAGGAAAGGATAGGTATTCACAGAAGTTGTAGGTTTTAAAGTTTTTAAAGCTGATCGTTTGTGTGTTTGAAAACTGAAGATATGTAAGTTTCTCATCTTATTTTGAGGGAAATTTAAATTACATGAAATTGTAGATATTCCAGTTTTTGAGAGTCGTCATTTAGTTGTCCCGTCGGGTTGTATTAGTGCTTCTGTGTCCAGCTGCTGACTTGTCAGAGAAGCGAAGAACACGTCCAGCTGCTGTCAAGGCTAGCGCCCTCTCATCATTATTATTATTATTATTATTATTATTATTATTATTATTATTATTATTATTATTATTATTATTATTATTGTTCAGTAGTTTTATTTTTATAACGTGCTTTCACTTCACTACCGAGCGCAGCTCTGTGCGCCTTGGGTATGTGCTGTGGTTTGCTGTGGTGCTTTTATGTTTACTGTATTGAAAGTGTTTTGCGTAGAATGTGTGCAGTACCCAGTACTGCAATTTTCTGTATGTTACATATATTTGTAAGTCCTGGTATTTTTGTTATGTATTTGTCTGAGTATTTTTTTATTATACCTAAGGCACCTACTATGATAGGAATTGTTTCTGTTTTTAGATTCCACATTCGAGTTATCTCTATTTCCAGGTCTTTGTATTTTGAAAGTTTTTCCATTTCTTTTCGAGAAACGTTGTCATCTGCTGGTATTGATACATCAATTAGAAAGCATTTTTTTCCTTCATGATCTTTGACAACTATATCTGGTCTATTTGCCTTAATTTCTCTATCTGTGTGTATTGGCATATCCCAGAGTATGGTTGCTTTTATTATTATTATTATTATTATTATTATTATTATTATTATTATTATTATTATTATTATCATTATTATCATTATTATTATTATTACTAGTATTATTATTACTATTATTATTTTTTTTATTATTCACTTTACATCCTTTAACATTTCATGTGTTGTACTAAGTTGAAAGAGACCACTACGGCCTTTACTTTCGTTGCTCTCTTTTTCCTTTAAACAGAACTGACAACTTCAGCAACTATCCCATACACATGCACGCACCCACCCACCCACGCACACACACACACACACACACACACACACACACACACACACACACAGACACACACACGCATACCTGTTCTTTTACTAACTATACTAAATAATTCATAATTCGGACCTAACCTAGCATCATTGTATCTGATAGTATTATATAAAACTAATGGACAATATTATTTCACCTACATCATCTTATACTGTTTCACTATTAACTCATATTTTATTCTCTACATTTTACTACACATAATACATACATGTTACTTCTTAGATTAGTTATATTTCTGATGTTCACCGTTATAGTTTTTGCTGATGAAATACCTCTGTGTTTACTGTTCAATATTTGTTACAATTAGTGACGTAGTGATCTAAACCGAACACATCCCCTCATTAAGCAACTCATACTACCAGTGGTCCTTAACAACTGTTTTATCAAAGTGTTACTTACTACTGAAGACATATATTATACATGACATATGATATCATATTGCATTAACGTCTCAGGCAGATTCGGACACCATTCATTAATATGGTATATATTATCTTTGCAAAGCCATATTACGTTAAATCAGCGCACGATGGCACAAAGACCAATGATTAAACTCATTATCATCAACATGGAATAGAAAGCTGTTACGAGGTTATTCTTTTCATGAATTACAACACGTTGAAATATTACTTTGCTGCTAGCAACTTTATCCGTCGTCAAAATTAAATGTCTTTCTTTGTAATAGTCCTTGAGACTTTACGTGGAATATAAATAGAACATAGAAACTACTAAAGTATACACAAGTTGAACTGTAGATAAATAGTAAAATGATATATTAAAACGAAGAATTACTGAACGTATTACAGGCATATTTCAAAGAACTTTTCACATTGTTCTTATTAATAATCTCGTGTTTTGTGTTTCAAAATATGATGAATATTCAGAAAATGAAGATGGTTCGAGAAATATACATATATAAACGCATGTATATAATACGCAAGTTCAATAACTTACTGTCGTATTTTAAAATATTGTATATCAAAGGAATACTATGAATCAGTTACTCTTTATATTTCATCTATAAATTATAATTTTGAAACTATCGTTATTTAACTTGATACTCATATGGTAACTACTGCAGTCTGTTAATGTTTTCTACCCTGTACGACCAGGAAATTTTCTAATATAATTAATTTAAAACCTATGTTTCCTTTAACATGCACTTCAAACAATTTGAATTTAGTATTTCATCCATGCTCACGATGTCTTTTTTTTACCTTCAGTCATGGGAATTATATAGGTACAGCACGTGATATAAATAGACACTCAAAGATTGGTAAATTTTATGCAGATGATGTCAAGTTCAAACTCCTTTTCGCTAACCTAGAGAGGAAAAACAAGGGAAGGCAAGCAAACTTTAGAGGATTTTTAGCATCAATGTTTGCGCAACCCAACAGCCAATTAAGAAAGACACATTAATCGAGACACTGAAGTCGTCCTCTTTATAGGCTCACGGGAGGGCAATGTTCAGCAGAGATGAGACTTTCTCAGGGACATCATCCATAGCACTGCACTGAAGGTCTTTGGGAGAAGGAGAAAAATGACACAAAGCTGGAGGAGAAGCGTGCTGCCCTGCTAAAGTCCAAACACCAACCCATCAGGGTAACGCTACAAGCATTGATATCAGCAAAGAACAACATGCAGAAGACAATGAGACGGTGTGCAGATGACTACTTGTTACAACTATGTATAGATAACCAACGGTCATTTGACACGGGCGACATTCGTGGAATGTATAAGGGTAACAAGAAAGCCATCAGCTCAACCATAGCAAATCCAGAACAGGGGAAGTTATGATTCAAACCCAGAACAAGGGAAGTTATCAATGGCAAAAGAGAGCAACTGGAGGGAAGGGCGGAACATTATTCCGAACTCTACACCAAGGAAAACAGCATCTGGGACAGTGCGCTAGACACCGTAGAACACCTGCCTATCATGGAGGAGCTCGACACACTGTCAACTGCTGAAGTGCTGAGCAGAGCCATTGATGGCATGCTCACTGGAAAAGCCCCAAATTTGGACGGCATTCCACCAGATGTGCAACTTAGGCACTTGCTGAATCTACGGTGTCAGTGCTAAGAGGAGGGATCAGTCCCACAAGACATGAGAGACTGCAGCATTTTCACCCTATGTAAGAACAAAGGGGACAGAAGCGACTGCAATAATTACGCAGTTTAAGCATCGTCGGAAAAGTTTTGGTCCGCATGGTCCTAATCAGACTACAAAAAATTGCTGAGAGGGTATATCCAAATCTCAATGCGGTTTCAGATTAAAAGACTCCACCATCGACATGATCTGTCTTAGACAGCTACAGAAGTGTCAAGGGCAAAAGCAATCGCTCTTTATCACCTTCATCGATTTCACGAAGGTTTTTGACCTAGTTAGTAGAGACGGCCAATTCAAAATCCTTGCCAGCCAATATTGGCTGTCTTCCAAGACTCCTTATGATTGTCCAATCATTTCACGCGATCATGAAAGGCATCATTCAATTTGATGGATTTTCTTGGGAGTCATTCAGCATATGAAGCGGCGTAAAGCCGAGCTGTGTGCTTACCACCACCCTGTTTGGTAACTACTTTGAAGCCATGCTGAAACATGCATATGGGACATCAACTGATGGTGTTTACCTTCACACAAGATCAGATGGTAAACTGTTTAGTCTGTCGAGGCTGAAAGAAAAATACAGGGCGCACCAGGTACTCGTGAGAGAAATGCTGTTCGCGGACGTTACACCATTGACAGCGCATTCTTACGAGCAAATGTAGCACCTCATGGACAAATTTTCAAAAGCCTGTCAGGAATTCAGCCGGACTATAAGTCTGAAGGAGACCAAAGTACTGGGCCAACGTGCCAAGTACCCCACTCCACTGTTACCATCAACAGCTACAAGCTAGAGGTAGTCCATGAATTCACCTATCTTGGCTCAACCATCACCATCGCTGATGATCTCTCCCTAGACCCAGAGATCAACAAGTGAATCAGGCAAGACATATGCCAGGCTCACGAAGAAAGTCTGGGAAAGCAAACAACTGGTTGCAAGCATCAAGATTGCTGTCTATAAGGCGTGTGTCCTTAGTACGCTACTTTACTGCAGTGAGACGTGGAGCCTCTACTTCAGAAAGGAAAAACTTCTCAACGTCTTTCACCTTCGTAATTTGAAACGCATCTTGCATATCGAGTGGACCAACCACTTCACCAACACTGAAGTCTTCAAGCGCGCCAAGTTACCCAGCATACTCACCCTGCTCCAGCAGCGTCGTTTGTGCTGGCTCGGTCATGTGCACCGCATGCCGGATGAAAGGATGCCAAAAGGCCTCCTGTATGGGGAAGTGGCCATCGGCACAAGAACACAAGGACGACCTCATCTTCATTTCAAGGACATCTGTAAGAGGGATATGAATTCGCTTGATCTGGACGTCGTGTGACAGGAGGAGGTTGCCAATGGTCGCCCGCACTGGAGACAAATACTGCGAAAGAGGATCAGATGCGGTGATCAGATGAGGAGAGGTTCGATGATACCTGGGTAAATGGTTCCTAAAAAAACCCCAAAGATTATTCATATTTGTTTAGCATATAGGGAATACGTGTACCAATAGTGTAGGAAGTTGATACCCGAATAGATTCCCTTTCTGCGTTGTTAGTATTGACGGACTATGAGACAAAGAAGGAGGCTCTATGTTATCATTCAACTTGCTAGAAATGGCAGTTAAATCTTCAAAACCACCTCTTGCTGCTTTAAAGGAAAATATGCGTTAGAAACCGTAGTCCTGTATACTTTCAAAATGAGAAGGCAACGGATGGAAAACCTTTGGTCATAAGCCTGCGTGTTCACAGTAGATCTGCGGGCAGCAACATATTAAGAGTCTTTGACTTAGGAGGAGTTGTATATATTAAACTAATGAAGAATGCCAACTATAGAGATAGGTGATGAAAAAATGCTGCTGGCAACCAGAGGAGTTTAAGAAGTGGAAATGATATACATTGAATTTAGGGAAGTTGGGAAGCAAGACATTAAACATGAATAACTAGAATTCCTTGCTGCTGAGATTCATAACAGTGAGGCAGATTGGATTCCACCTATAAATATCAAATAATACAAAGCTGTCTGAGATTTAAATGGCATTTTCTTCAGGGATACAGGGATCATAAATCTGGTCATTAACCACATAACCATTCTTTCCGGAAATCTGTTCTAACGATTTCATAGAAAAATGTACGTCAATATAATTCTCCATCTGTTTGATTTCAGTCTAAATGGTAATTTACTTGTGATGAATGTGTTTCCTTGACAAGATCAGTCAGGTTAGAAAACTGATTGATTATATCTGACATAATATTACCCCATATATTCATATTCATTAACTTCTTTTGATTCTAAAATGTTTTACGTTCCAACTTTATTGATATACTGCTCTATTCCTTCTGCTAAACTGTTTTGACTATTTCTGTTTATAGTTCCACCTGAGTGTGAAACATCTGCACAATACTAAAACTGAATTAAGACAAATTATTTATCATCAATTCCGATAAAATAATTTGGCAATAATTCCGTGCTCTTTTTTCTCTAACTTTACTGACTGATACATACGAAAATGCCGCAAAATATAATCAGTAATATTACTCATAACAATATATACAAATAGTAACAAATAGCATTTGAATGTCTGTAGCTAAATAAAGACGTGTCTGAAAGTGACTGCAAACAGATATTTAGGTCAGGAACCTGGTTGTTAACTATTTCATAGTTATATAACATAGTTTGCTCTCATACATTGGAAGATAAATCATTTCTCGTATTGGCACTGGATTGCAAGTGCTCCGTTCATGAATTTAGAACTGTAAATAGTAATGCAAGGGAAAGGAAACGTTTGCAATCAAGAATCACTGCAAGACCTATGTAAATCGGTTTCTTGTTTAGAATATGCAGGCTATGAAAAATATTAACATTTAAGTATATTGCATATATAACACCAATTTTACGAATATGGTTACATTAAATTGTATCCAAAATGAAATTCTAAAAGTAATACTTGATGTAAAGTTTACACTCAATTCCGTTCCATTCAAACTCTTTTCCTCACTCAGTCTTTAACGCTCAGTAACATAATACAACCAAGATTGTTTGTTGACAGTTGTAAAGAACATGCTTTATAATTTAGAGATAGTTTCTTTTAGGGAGGAAAAATGTTTTAATGTATAATCATTGCTTCCATTTAAGTGTTTTAAGAATTCTATATCCTCTCTTACTTCCTGAATGAGAATCTTCTAAAACGTATGCTAATGTCAATAAAAAAAACATAAATTAGTATACAAGAAAATTAGGTCAATGAGGTAAATTACTTATGTATTTTCATAATAATAAAATATACTTTTTAATAATGCATTTTATCAGTAATAGATTCCACAATACAGCTAGGTTTTTAAAGTACCCAATCGCTGATAATGTGCATTTCCGATGAGGAGAGTAACAGGAAGACGTTTGTGCAAAACAGGTAGAGTGTGTATATTTTCTATTGATATGCACAACCCCACATATGTATGTATGCATGTATGTATGTATGTGCGTATGTATGTGCGTACGTGAATGCATATATATGTATGTATGTATGTATGTATGTATGTATGTATGTGCGTACGTGAATGCATATATATGTATGCATGTATGTATGTATGTATGTGTGTATGTATGTATGTATGTATGTATGTATGTATCTATCTATCTATCTATCTATCTATCTATCTATCTATCTATCTGTCTGTCTGTCTGTCTAGCTACCTACCTACCTACCTATCTTTATGCAATATGTGTGCGTATAGATAAAATGTGTATGTGCGTATGTATGTGTGCTCGTATATCTATTGTAAATCAGAAGCATCGAGTAATACGGTAGTATGAAAATAAATATCTTTTATGAAATCTACGAATATAGATGTAAGTAATGAAAGCCAGTTCGTCTGAATAAAATTCTAATTTCGGTGTTTCAGCATAGGAGAAACACTTTGGTGTAATAAAATCACGACCATCAAGGCTATGGTAGCTACATGGTTGAATCCTGTTAATGGCTATCTGCTGTCATTTTTCTTTTGTCCAAGTTACTTTTAGTAAATGTATTATGAGCTACTATTTATGACTATAGTTGAATTTGAGCCTCCTCGCAACAGAGACTATATATATATATATATATATATATACATACATATATATTAAAATACATACATGCGTATATATGTGAATTTGTGTGTGTGATTGCGTGTATATGTGTGTGTGTGTGTGCGTGTGTGTGCGTTTGATTGAGTGAGTTCCTTTCCCAGACCAGGCTGTGTGTTGTCTTCTTCTGCAAGACACTTTATTCCACGTCGTTCCAGTTCACTCAGCTGTAAAAGTGAATTACGATGTCACTAGTGCCAAGCTGTATCAGCCTTTGGCTTTCCCTTGGATAACATCGCTAGCGTGGAAATAGGAGGCTGGTATGCATGGGTGACTGCTGGTCTTCCATAAACAACCTTTCCCAGACTTGTACCTTGGAGACAACTTTCTAGGTGCTATCCCATGGTAGTTCATGACTGAAGAAAGTCTTTATCTTACACACACACACACACACACACACATATAT
>NC_068982.1:164469996-164472263 GCF_001194135.2 Octopus bimaculoides
ATATATATATATATATATATATATATATATATACATACATACATACATACATACATACACGCATACATACCGTAGTCATGGACGGGCGCGACAACTAATCTTCAATCTCATCCAGAGTGATGGCCATTTTTGTGGCTTATCAAAATCACTTACCCCAATGGGACCGGTGATGAAACATTTCGTCAGTCGACGACTTATATGCATGATGCGTGCAAACAGTGTGTGGGTATGCCCGCACAATGCGTACATAAGAATTAATTTAAACATGAAATAGAAACAGTGCTAGCGTAATAAACATTATCAATTACATATATTCAATGCACAAAGGCATTGTAGTTGCCGGTAGGCTGTGATTTGGTGTCAAGTAGAATTTATATAAATGTGTGTGTGTGTGTGTGTGTGTGTGTGTGTTACGAGTTATTATTATATATTATGTATATAATGTTATGCGGTTATTATCCTAATTATGCTAAATACTCCATGTGTGTGTGTGTACACTCACACACTCACGCATATATATAAGCTCTAGACGACCAGTATAGAGAACGAAATGTGGACATTGTACGATAAGATACAATGACACATTGCCATCGAAAGTTACACAATTTTTCTCATATCGAAGTTTTAAAGAAATTTGATAATCTCATCCTTTCTATACAGTTTAAAGTTAGCAACTAATTCTGCTAAAAATTGGAATAAAATTACAAATGGAAAACTGAAACAGGTAAATTGTAAGCTACATCTGTTTCTTAACTAGCTGTTTTAGCACATTACACTATTGTTAAGCAATGGACACTTCCCAGCGTAGCTGAGCATCATGCTCATACTACAATAATGTAGTTTACATTGCCGCACGGAATTTCTAGAAGACAATGGTGAGTCCAACTGATTAAAGAAGTCAACAGCATAAAATAAAAAAATATATATATAAAGTTAAAAATCAAAGGATAAGAAAATAAACTTAGAGAACAAATGAACGTTTCATCTGAAAAGGGATCCAATGTGTGTATAGAATGGGTGTGGTTTAGAGTCAGGGTGCAGGAAGAAAAGGAAAAAAGAGAAAGAAGGAGAGAAACAAGAAACAAATTCATACCATTAAATTGACTTGCGGGTTACGTGTTGTGGTAATAAAACCTTATTCAGTGTATGCACACCTCAGACTTTGGCAGACAGTATGCTGTCGTTCAAACTTATAGGAGTTGGTGGGTAGCAGGGTGGAGTCATTTAGACGCATGGAACCAAGGTTAGCAGTATGCATGCGTGCGTACATAAATCCACTCATACATTACATACATCCGCACACAGACACATACACACATATGCGCCTATATACTAACCAACACATTCATATGTATATTTTATGTAAATAGTGGATATCTATAACTACACAGGCACGTACCCACGTATTTGAGAAAACATAGCACACAATTATTTTATTCATGAACGCATACGCACATTTAAACATATGTATAAAGGACATAAATATATAATTAAGCAAATATTGGGATCTCAAGTATTTAAAACTTAGCATAGGTAAAACAATATTGATATATTATTCTGATTAATGAAAGCTATTAATAACCATTTACTGTATCTGTATACAATATAGCAACTTTATTTTACATGCGTTTGACCTAGGTGCCTTATGATAATACTTTCCCTGTTCCATTATAAAGTGATCTGCTAGTAGTGAATCCCCCCCCCCCATAGTAGTTTGTCACCAAACCCTAAGAAATTTTAAAACTATATCAGCCATATTTACTGTCTATACTGTGTACCCCTTACCTTACAAAGAAAATGCCAGTGTCCTCTTAAGCTTTGAATCACTAGGTCTGATAAAATAGTCCAAAATCAGAAACAGAAAAAAAAATCAAATAAAATCAGTGACAGTTAAAAATCTGCTTAGAATTATTTACTAGCCTGTATGGTCTGGCTAAGTAAAAATGGTTTTTGTATTCTTCCTTTCTTCTTGGAGAGTTTAAATGTAGTTATAAAAATATGTCCTTCTGTTTAAATGTAATTGCATTAAATTTCTATATCTTTGTGCAGCTGAGGATTGCTTTGCATTTTATATTTGATGTAATGCTCATATTGCTTAATTAAATGGAATCGCATGAAACGATCGTACTCCATTAACTTTGGATATCCTTGTTGCTTATTTTGACTTTAATCACCTTATTTTGAAATTGCATGGATAATACCATACTTTATTCTGGTGCCTAAACTTAAGTACCATATTCACATGAATATATATATATATATATATA
>NC_068982.1:164472372-164473860 GCF_001194135.2 Octopus bimaculoides
TATATATACACGCACACACGCACACACCTATATCTTATCTATAAAAGGTAGATTTTTCTCTGTGTGTGTGTGTATGTTGAAAATTCATACATTTACACAATTCCAAATTTCTTGAATGAAAGAATCGGAATTAATATTCTAAATACCATAACTTAGGTCACAGCGTCATTTTTTCCGTCAAAATAACGCACAACTTCGAATAAAATCCATTAAACTACACAAAATAACATCCCCCCCCTAATAGAATCTAATTTCCTCTTTCTACTACCTTTACAAATCCTTTCAACTCCTACCTTCTCTTATGAACCTTTACTAACGATCCAACAGCATAACTATTTCAAGCATTAGGAACTAGGGAATAGTTTGGAATTCAGTCTCGTGACTAGGTTTATTATGAATAGGCAACAGCTATTATTTTCCCAAATCAACGTTTCAAAATCTTCACGCCCCTACAATAATTCATGAACTATCAAGTATAATCGGAACCATAATTTCACGTTAATGTAATGCCTGGTATACCAGCAAATAAAAAAAACAACCGGAAATAGTCAGGCAGGCGCGGACATGCAGACAGGCATGCTTATGCACATACATACATAGATACATACATATAATATATATAAATATGGATAATTACACATTCAACCCCACACGCATTTATATGTATGGAAAAATAGGGGAAAGACAAAGAGGAGAGAGAAATAGGGGTAATACGTGTCAGGCAATATGTATCGGAAATGAAAATGATTCGAAATAGGTTGAGTTTCAATCGATGCCTATTGCATACATATTGGACTAACAGACATAAGTTACATACATACATACATGCATACATACATATATACATACATGTATATATACACACACGCACACACAAACACACACACACAAACACACGCACAGACGCATATATATGTATGTTCTCAAGTAACCGATCGGGAATGTAACTATAACCTCCCGATTCAGCGATTCGTCGATACTGATGGCATTGATGACTAAGTGTTCAATATTGCACAAAAACGATGGGAAAACGAGGGAACAAAATGTTGGTAGAGGGTATAATGGTTCTTGCAGCAAATTGCATTTTCACGGACGTTTCTTGTGACTGGAAATAGGTCAGTTACGCTGGTGACTGTGTGGCGTTACTTCGTCACACTTCTCCGCATTTCTATATTTCTATATCAGCATCAGCTATTTAATGCCTTCTATCATAAGCTTAATGTCATGGACATACACATACATGTAAATTTCTATGCATGTATACACACACACACACACACACACACACACACACATAGATAGCTAGATAGATACATATATATATATTTTTTTCTCCGTGTTTTTCTCCTTGTCTCCGTATTCTTTCTGTTGAAGAGCGTAGCTCGAAACGTCAAAGACTTTCCGTATTCCCGAGCGTCATACTAATATATACTTTTGTTATTTACACCACCTGTCCTCGTCTGTTGTTATTATTTGTATATTCTCCCA
>NC_068982.1:164476440-164481365 GCF_001194135.2 Octopus bimaculoides
ACATATATATAACAACCACACACGTACACACTCACACAGATACACACACACACGTATATATGTGTATACATACACTAGTATGCTTCTGTGTATGAATATATGTGTGTGCATGTATATCTGTATATGTATTCTATTTGTTTAGAAATAACTTTCAACATTCAAAACATTGAGAAATATGATTTTTTATAAATTAGTTCTCACTTCCTTAGTCTTTACTAAAATACAAAACTACTTAATATAGTTTCACGAAGAAAATTAAATTATTTTCCGTAACGCATCTCTACTCACAGAAAAGTAAATAATTTAGAAAAGAAATAGAAACAAATTAAGAGCATAATTCTAAAGTAACAGTTTGTGATCACGGTTTGGCATCTTTAGACATACACTGTTGTGTTTTTATAATGCATCAATTGTGCAAAGACGCTTAAAGTTTTTAAGTGCTTTTTGCAAAATTTAAATTCTTAGGGAACAGTGACAAATATTGCAAATACTTTAACGCCCGTAAATCAGATTCTGGGACTTGTGAAACAGTATTCGTTTCTACTTATGCTATCGGTCACATTGCCGAATCGCTAAGTTAAACACCAACACCGGTGGTCAAACAGCGACGTAGGACAGACACAGACACAATGAACCAAATAAAACACACGCACCCACACATACATGCGAGTTTTGATCAATAAGTATCGAGACTGTTGCCATAGTAATGAAGCCAAAGCACGCAGAGGAAAGCTATTTGACACATTTTCTGTGCGTGCACACTAAGTTTTAAAGTTCTAGCGCACTTCCTCTGTTTGCAGCAGAGCTTGGAAATAACGTGTTTGACGTGTGACCGTCGCATTGACCATGACAGAAAAAGTTGTCAAGGCGATTCCTGCTCACAGGCCTACGCAAAGCTGCAGAAAGTGTATGGAGAGCAGTGTATGAGTCGTACACAACTGTACAAGTGGTTCAGACGTTTCGAAGATCGCCGAAAAATGTCGATAGTGACGAACGTTCTGAGAGACCCGTGACCAGCAGCACTGAGAAAAACATCGCAGGTCTGCGTGCAGCTGTGAAGGGAGCTCGTCAAATCACCATCCGTGAGTTATCAGAGGATGTGCACACTAGATACGATTCAGTTCTGTCCATTATGACAGACGATTTGGGTATGAGAGGCGTGTTTGCCAACCTTGTACCCAAACCGCTTTCAGCCGACGAAAATGACACTCGGGTTTCAACTGCACAAGATCATTATTGTGTTGAGACCGATGGAAACTTTTTGAAAACTTTGCGTAGGCTTCTGAGCAGGTATCGCCAAGCTATTGGCAAAATTTTATGCAAATTCTCTGCTCAACTATCTACCACATGGTCAATGCAACGATCATACGTTACATTCGTTACTTCCAAGAGAACGTTAAAACTTATGGCGCATGCACAACAGATTTCAAGGTCAGTCTGCCAAGCAGCTTCATCCTGCGTGTTTTAACTTCGTTATCACGGCAAACCCCTGGATGCTTTTAGACCACGTATATATATATATATATATATATATATATATATATATATATATACTTACAAAACATGAAACTTACAATCCATGTACTGTCAAAGTTTTCAAATATATCGTGTATTATTGATTACAGTAGCATATTTTCTTCAGCACGACACAAATTACAGCTTCGACAACAAAAGAGGGCATGAACATTTCAGTTTCTTGAAGCGTTCAGATATCATTAATAATCATTCAATTTATATGCGGTGGTTAATGCATATAAATTGATGGTCAGTATATTCCGATGTAATTTCTAACAGAAAAACCCCCCCAAAATATGTCCATTGAATTGCCAATACATATCCAATCATAATACCATGTGATTAGTAAAAGTTTCAAATATTTCAGTTAATTCTTTATCACTGACACCCTCCTTTCTATTTCTGTTAATCATTAATAATTCTCTTGTGCTAGCTTCTGTTTCTTACTACTAATTTTTAATTCCATATTTGCGTAAAAGAATTTATAGATAATCATATTATATATTTTATTATCTTTAAAAATAAAAACTCATACGGTCTAGTGGTGATCACATTAATTTATATAAGTATAGCAACAAATGTGCTATTTAAATATGTTATCTAATATTGAAATGAATTTTACAACTTGAAAAACTGTAGTCTGACATTTTACCCAGTATGTGTCTAATATCTGTTGCACTTATATCCTTTTCCTAATATTTTGTGGTCGCGATTGTAACCATATTTTGTAATATAAGATTTCCTCATACATATTGTGGAAAACACTTTGTTAGCAGTAAAATGGAGCGAATCAACCCAAGTACTCATCCGGTCCCATGAACGAACCGCTATGTTACGGGCACTAACACACACGAACAACAGTTGTCAAAAAGTAGCGGTGAACAAAAACAGGCACAAAGACACACACACACATGCACAAAAACACTTTCACACACACACACATACATACATATATGCATACATTTAGTTGCATTTTGTTCTTGTCTGCCCGTTGACTCACCGCATATAGATCAGAATGGAATTGAGTTCGGTCTTCTTCTTCATTGATGATTTGCTGGATCTTAATGTCATCAGCAAATAATCACTGTTATACATTTTCACCGCTGAATTTTTTTTCATGGTTATTTTCTACGCTTTTTGCAATATATGTAGTAATAAAGGTTGCAATACATTAACCAGAAACAGAATGATACTTTGCAAGAGGCAATGGTTACAATTTCCATATATTAGAAGCCAGCCCATTTGAGGATCTCTTCCTGATATAACATTTGAAATTGCTGATGTCATTGTCGATGTTATTTAGCTACCTTGAATGAGGAGATCTATGAGCACAAGCATTCTATTTGTGATCATCTCTTCTTTGTTTTTTCTAATACTTGATACATAAAAAAAAATCCATCGCTTTTCTTCCAGTGAATGGGCTATGATTGTATCAAATAAATGAAAATCACATCACAGACACCGCACGCTCATTAATAATCTACACCCTATTTTAAACAATTTTTTTTACGATGATGTCAATGATCCCAATGAATCGCTAATATATGCATTTCTGTGCATATTTTGCAAGTCAAATGTGTTTCGCAGAAGTTACTAGATTATATAAAAGTCTTGTCTATTTAGAGTTCGAAATAAAACAATTCAAACTGAGACCGGCAATAGACGAACAGAACAGAATTCTAAAACTTAAAATTTCCCACCACTAAGTCGAATATGTTAAAAAAATGTCATAATAAACAAAAGCGAAAATATTTGAAATACGTCAAAGAACTAAATTACATTCTGAAATATATTGTCCCTTAAATGGTAATGAAGAACGTCCAAACAGTGCAAAACGCAAGTAATTAATTCTATGCTATTTAAGATTTTACATAGACGCCAAACCTAAGATTTATGGCAGGAAAATGGATTTAATGAAATAAATTACATCGAGTACAGACGTTTTTGTGTGGTAAGAAGTTTGTTTCTAAACCACATTGCTCCGGATTCAGTCACATTGGGTGTTAACATAAGTGAGAGTTTTCTACTATAGCCTCGGGTCGACCAAAACCTTGTGAGCGAATTTGATAGACTGAAACTGAAAGAAGCCCGTTGTATGTATGCATATATGTATAACTTAGCGGTTCGTTCATGGGACCGGATGAGTACTTGGGTTGATTCGCTCGACTAAAATTCTTCAAGGCGTTATCCTAGCATGATCTCAATCTGATGACTGAATATTGTAAAAAAAAAAAAAAAAATGAAAGAAAATCAGTGATTACAGAAATCAAGATCGTCAGCTCTTGCCTGGAATGAATGGACACACCTTTTCAAATGGTAATTATTTTTCCAATGGCCATATACAAATTGGTGAATCCGAGTACCAAATTCAGTGAATTTATGAGCATAAACGTTACTAACAATCTTTTTTTTTTTTGAAGAAGAAGAATGATGGATAGGAGGAATTTGAAAAAAAGTTAAATGAAAAGCTAATTATAGTTAGTCATAACAAACAATTACTTTGCATGCTATGAGAATCACTGCCGTAGTAAATCTATTAAACAAATGTATTCATTAAAGTCTTTCAGTCAGACTATTTAATAACTAATGTTTCCTTCAACATTTAAAACTTGCTGCTATCAATATATACAGTCTTAGAAACACGACATGTTTTAGTAATCAGTAATCCAGCTGTGATAAATGGAAAAGGATATTGTGAAAAGCAAAATTAAATATAATTCTCAAGGCGGCGCTGCAGCATGGCCGCAACCAAGTCATTGAAGCAAGTAAAAAAAATATAAAAGAATAAGTTAGGTAATATTATTTGTTGATATACATGTTATCCGTTGTTTATTGTCCTTCGTGAAGAACCGAATTAGTTGTGAGTGCTGCACAACTTATTTCTAAAGCGTTATTTCATCTTCAAATTGAACATCACTCATAATAAGAGAAAGCGTTACCCATAGAACGGAATTAGAAAACGTTAGACATATATTCAGGTATACATATAAGCACATATCAGGATATTAGCATAGCATGAGTTTCCATTCACATATACAACCAATCCTATATATCTTGTAAAAATATACATTAAATACATATTTATATATAATTCTACGTTAGCATGCAGTTTATACATGTAACTGGCACTCTGTCAGTTACAATGGCCAGTGTTCCAGTTGATCAGATCATCGGAACATATATATATATATATATATACCCTTTACTCTTTTACTCATTTATTTGTTTCAGTCATTTGACTGCGGCCATGCTGGAGCACATCGACCCAAGGACTTATTCTTTGGAAGCCTAGTATTTATTCTA
Source organism: Octopus bimaculoides (assembly GCF_001194135.2). NCBI lineage: Eukaryota > Metazoa > Mollusca > Cephalopoda > Octopoda > Octopodidae > Octopus > Octopus bimaculoides. The sequence goes on from NC_068982.1 coordinate 164,481,259, forward strand.
ACGGTCTCTTTTGCCGAACCGCTAAGTTACGGGGACTTAAACACAGCACCATCGGTTGGTATGCGATGATGGGGGACACACAAAGACACACAAACACACACACACAC
>NC_068982.1:164481852-164483067 GCF_001194135.2 Octopus bimaculoides
AGAGAGAGAGAGAGAGAGAGAGAGAGAGAGAGAGAGAGAAGGAGAGAGAAACAAAAACTGAAAGTATTCTGATGATCATTGATATATAAGCATATAGATAGTTATATATTTACAGGACAGACTTACACGGGGTACAAAGATGCAGAAAAGTAAGGGGTGAGAGCTTGCTAGGTCAGGTCCGATAGCTGTCTCTGGGCGCTTGAGGTTACGTAATAGTTGTAACGTTGGGAGGTGGAGCATGAAAAACTTCAGTAATATGCGACCAATAGTGGATGCATATAAACATTACCGTAAATCCGGCCTCCACTTTCAGGTTGGAGAGATTGGTATGTAACGTTACAAATCATAATGCAGGGAATTAAAGCATAGAACACAGAGGCCTTGCCCGGGAAAATGTCTAGAAAGATCCGCTGGAACAGCCTTTACGACTCACGGGGCTCGCACCTGCGGATACCCATCTTTGTCTCGATAGCAGCGAAGAGAAATGTAGTCTGAGGAGCTAAGAAAGCTGGTATTCTTCAGTACCACAGGCCGGACATCATATCTGTCAAAAGAGCCGCCGTTAGTTCGGTATTTTTCCACTCTCTGACTTGACGAACAGCGAAAACCGAGCTGACAGCCCAACCCACTACATTGCCGCTGGAGATGTCGTTTCATAGAGCCAAGCAGAGATGCTCAGATGGAAGCTTACAGGCGGTGCTGGTTAAGACTACCCAAGCTCGTACAAGATTATACTGCACTGGATGGCGTCATTGTTCTATTTATGAATTCCATAGAAGTGCGTTGTTAACTCATACTCGGCAGAAAGCACAATATTTTTATGTAATCTTTCGAGACATTTAGTAAACAATGTGGTAACACATAATCGATAAATATAAAAAGAACGATCAAATCATTAATAAACATCTCTGTTTACATATATGATATATATTTTTGTTAACAGTAGCCGAGGTTAGTGCTTCATGGTAATAAAATGATTAGAACAATAGGGTTCACTTTATCAAAACAGCTGCTGTTACTAAGCTAAATATGAAGACGAAGCTTCTGTCCGTTCATAATTCACATTGGGTTGAAATGATTTCTAATTGGTGATAGAATGGTGCTTAAATATTTTACAAACACACACTCGCAAACACCCATGCACACGCACACACACACACATATGTATGCATGAACATATATACATATATATATATATATATATATATATATATA
>NC_068982.1:164483095-164488515 GCF_001194135.2 Octopus bimaculoides
ATATATATGGAACAGGAAACATAGGCAGAATGCAAGGAGACTACTTAGTCGTTGTCTCTGTGGTATGCTAATATATATGAAGTAGGGAAACTTGTTATCTGGCAGAATCGTTAGCATGCTGAGCAAAATGCGTAGCGGCATTCCGCCCGAATTTACGTTCTGAGTTCACTTTCCGCCGCTATCGACTTTGTCTTTCGGGGTCAATAAAATAAGTACCAGTTGAGCACTGGTGGTAGTAGGGGGGGGATATGTGGAGGGAGGTAGCTTAGTGGTAAAGGTGTTAGATTCATGATCGTAAGATTGTGGTTTCGATTCATGGACCAGGCGACGCGTTGTGTTTTGGAGCAAAACACTTCATTTCACGTAGATCTAGTCCACTCAGCTGGCAAAAATACGTAATCCTGCTACGGAGCGGCATCTCATCCAGGTGGGGAATATATACGCTATGAAACCGGGAAACCGCCACTTATATATCGATATGACCCGAGAAGGTAACTTTTCTCTTTTTGCTGGGGCTGATGTAATCGACTTATCCCCTCTCTGAACTTGATGGTCTTGTGCCATAATTTCAAACCATTATTTACAGTTGGAAAACATTTTTGAGGGTAGAAAGGAAAAATGCTGCAAACCACGAACACATACAGGCATGTGCACACATAAACACTGATACAAACGGTTCTCGGTAAATTCCACCGCAGTAAATTCCACCAAGGGAAATAATAATAATAATAATAATAATAATAATAATAATAATAATAATAATGATAATAATAATAATAATAATAATAATGATAATAATAATAATAATAATGATAATAATAATAATTTCATCTATGGTGAAATTTTACCATGGTGGAATATACCGTGGTGGAATTTACCTGGTGGAATATACAGTGGTAGAATTTACTGCGGTGGAATTTACCGGTCACCGATATACAGGCAGATATACGCCACGCATATATGTATGTAAGTATGTATGTGTGTGTGAAAGAGAGAGTGAGAGAGAGAGAGTGTGCGTGTGTGTGCGTGTGTGCAAAAGGGGAAGTTATAAATTATCCACACTTTGCATAATCAACCTTTAGGTTGACAGCATTGCTTTCAGCGCTCACGTGCTGAAAGGTGATACTGCTGCAGTTATGTAACCGCAATCAATCCAGTTTTCGGTTACGTGTTACTGAGTAAATATGCCGCTCTACTAGCAGTGCGCACCAAAGAAGAGAGTTCAGTGATCTGATTTCTCTAGTTTGAAGGTGTATTAAGCGTTGAAATCATCAGACTTTCCAGTAAAATACGGGGACAGCGCTATACCGTTTAGAATTGTATATGAGTGGGTCGGAAAGATTAAAAATGGCCACACAAGCGTGAAGCACGAAGAGAGAGTAGGACATCTTTCAACCTCCACTTATGACATGAAAACTGGACAAGCTCGAAAGATGGTTCTGGTGAACCGATGAGTGACTACGTATGAAATGTCATGTTCTCTGCAAATTAGTCATGGTTCTTTATACAAAATCATCCACGACAAGCTTCACTTCCGTTAAGTCTGTGAAAGATGGGTACCAAGAGCTTAGAGAAGCGCATAGGCCCAATTGTCTGTAAATCTATCAACGCTTAATGGACTGCTACAACGATGAAAGTGAAACTTTTTTGGAGAGAATAGACACAGGGAATGAGGCTTGGACCTATCAATTTGAAGCAGAGTTTGAAGTGGAAACATCCGAAATCGCCAGCAAAACAGGAGTTCAAGATTCAAACTTCCGTAGAAAATATTATGCTAACCGGTTTCCGGGACGCAAAAGGGCTTATACTGGAACATTACCTGAAAACGGGTCCAGAGTTACCGAATTACCAACACAGGCTACAGTAAAATGTTAGCCAACAAACTGAAACCTGCAATTCGCACTAAATTCCAAAGTCTATTATAAAATCAATTGTTATTGATGTACAAAAATGCACGTTTATATAAGGCCACCCACACTGTTGAAATCATTGAAAAGTTGGGTTTCGTGCTGCTGCAACACTGCATGGAATCCAGATCACGCCCCTTCCGACTATTATCTCTTTGAACCACTCAAACAATTTTTCGGAGGTCGTCAATTTGTTATGGACAAAGAAACGCAGGAAGCGGTGCATAAATAATTACGTGGCCAGTCGAAAACCTTCTTGTTCAACGAAATAAGCAAGATTGTGGACTACTGTGTAGAACCCCGTAGAATAGGTTGTACTTCTAATTTAAAAAAACACACAGAGCCTTGTCACACATTTTTTCAGACAAATTCTGTTTTAGAATTATGTAAGTGCAGCGGCGTCTTTGGAATGCTCAGCTGCTTACTCTTTAATTCAGGCTTCAGGTAACTCACGTGAATACTCATTGTTGAAATTGACAGTGATCCGTGTATATACACACGAAATATATGTTCTGAAAAGTTTGTATCTACCACCTTTCATTCAGAAATGTGGTCAACCCAAGACTGGAATCAAACCCGGAAAAAACATCAATGTGAATAATAGATAAGGAAACACACTCTCGGAAACACACACGCGCGTGCGTATCTTAATACACTTACGAAATCATGTTAGGGTTGTAAAGAGAGAAATAAGAATAAACTTTTACTTTCGAGATGATTCTCTACTAGAAATAAAATTATTGTTTTTGCATGTCCATGAGGGCTATGGATTCAAGTTACACTTTGCCATAAAACTGAAAGAAATGCATGGTGACTACTTAATGCATTTGTGAGTGTGAGAAGAGATGCATTTATATAAGAGGCATTAAGTAGATATGGCTTGAAGATGAAAAGTGGACAAAATTAGGTATTAATGGAAAGGCATGCAAACAACTTTAAAGATTAGTAGTAAAGAAAATTTTGAACGTTAAATAGTATCTTATATAATGTACATAACGAATATAGTCTCTTAAATAATGGCTGAATTATTATTTTATATAGGCTTGAATAAAGATATAATATTCCTATTTGTAAACTAAAGTTTAATTTAATATTGAATTGTAAATATCAATGAAAGTTGTACAGAAGGAATGAATAGCTACATTGAAAGTGGTGTGAAAAGATGGTAGATATTTGTCTGAGCCGTATCTGTTTGTGTGTGCTAATTACTGCTTAAATGTTTGTATATTTGATTGAAAAAGTTTCTCAATAATTCTCAAACTATACTGGTAGCAAAAATTGGCACCACTTGCAGTTCGTATTATTAAATATATAAAAATAAATATAAACTAAACAAAATAGGACAGACTAAATACAAAAGTAATGCTTCAAGACAAAAATAACCGTTTTCGGTTTCTCAGCATATATGATTACGAATAAAGCCAGAATAAATCAACATAAATTTCAATATATCAATCTGCATGAATACTTACAGATACACACACACCCACACGCGCACGCGCGTGCGCGCATACACATACATGCACATTTATGTAAATATTCATTTGATGTAAATGTGTAACAATCACATAAGAATACATAAGCAGATACATATCGAAGTACTTATAAATGATAACTAGAATCTAAAATTTAGAATTTTGTAATCTATGATTACATTTGAACCGGACAAATGATTGTGTGGTAAAAACTACATATATGCTTACGTAAGCTAGTGCCGTCAAACATTTCAGTCATTTACACATATTAACTCAGAGGAAAACTCCTACGTAGAAAAGAAAAATATGCATTATATATCAAAGTATGTTTCTTAAAAAATCATCCACAAAGATTTAAATAGATATGTAATTATATATTCTTTATATAAGTATGATTCTTTTTTCATTTAGATCTTATTAAATAACATATGATACATATAATTCAATAATTAAATACTTCAATGTAATTATATTTGTTAGTAAGTGTGGCTCATATTTCAAATGTTTGCTACGTGTATTCATATGTGCTTGCAAATATTTCCTGATGTTTTTCAATTAACGGGTACATATACTTAGAAACTATTAAAATATTTACCTTTTTAATTAGTAGCGGTACAAGATATTTAATTTTAAATTTTTTATTCTACGAAAACTAAAAGTAGATATCAAATGCAACGATATGCTAATATATAAAGTCTAGACAATACCGTAATACATTAGAGATATTGAAATGCCGATTCATAGACAGGATTCATATAAATATATGTATAAATATAAAACGTATTGTCTGAAATCTGAGTAAGAATTAATTAATCTATTGTTTACATAATGATGCAAAAGTAAAATCTATATATGTAATATGGGACTCCGTGCTACGTAATAATACTGAGAGAACTGCGGCTGAGGATAGATAAAATTTATATATCTGGTACAAGAAGAAAACTAAATCAGATTAGTGACAGTATCCTCTCTTGTTTTTAATAGTCATGTACAAGCAGCGAAATGTACACTTAAAGAACTCAAGTAAGTAGTCAATTACGTAGTAAAACTGGTTTAACCATGATATATTAACGCAGAAACCTTTAGGTTTTTACCACAAAGTATGGGACGTTTGCATTCAATTGTATTACGTGGAAGAAAACTATATGTAGTTCTTTGTTGAAATTTCGAATGTTTATCTAGACATACTTTTGGGCATGCAGGCAAACCTTTCTTCTCTCCTATGCATCACAATATCCTTCTAATGTAAAATAAAACTTGCCTTGTCAGTAAAAGTAATTGGTGATCTATTTTTCCATTACTCTTCGTTGAAGACGTAAAGTATTCAGGGAAGAGATTGTACATCCATATGGAAACTATAGGAAATATTAGATATTAAACATATGCAAAATACAACATAAGATACATTTGAAAGAAAGAAGGAAAACAGCATGAAAAAGAAATAAAATTGGGTTTCCCACTTCACATGAAAGACAATTCAAATTTTTGGATTATACAGAATATCTGTGTTGGATAAGGTAAAAAAATATCAGTTGATTCTAAGTTAAAAAGTAAAGAAATGTACTTAAGTTTTAACTAAAATTCATGACGCTAAAAATGATAGTTAATGTTTTGAAAACATTAGTTGCTTTTTCGCGATAAACTCAATTCCTCTGAGTGAAGAAAAAGATTTATATTGGCCTTATTTGTCTGATATAATTAAACCAATGAAAGATTATCTTTCGGTTGAAACTGTGATCAAACTATAGCTTGAAAACGTTTTTGTAGATGCATTAAAATTAATTAGTCTTTGACAGAAAGGGAGTTGTCACAAAGTGATCGATGCATTGGATTCTCATTTGAAATCATATACAAAATATAATAACTGACAATATATTTGAAATGTATTTTCTATTGAGTCATTCGTTACACGAAACGCAAAATATTTAAATGTGTTAATGCAAATTTCATAATAAAAGGAAACGCTGCTAACCAGTCAGTCTCCCACCAACTCTCTGTCTGTCTGTCTGTTTGATTCTCTCTCTCTCTCTCTCTCTCT
>NC_068982.1:164488973-164497992 GCF_001194135.2 Octopus bimaculoides
TATTATCAAACGAGGCAGTAACCTTAAAGCTTTTCTGTCTTTCTATCGTGCTGAAAACTTCCATCTTCTATATATAGGTTTATCTATCTCTGTCTCTCTCTATCTGGCTATCTGTTAGTTTGTTCTCTCTCACTCTCTCCCACTCACTCACTCACTCACTCACTCACTCACTCACTCACTCACTCTCTCTCTCTCTCTCTCATACACACCGTTTGGTTTCCCTCTCTCCCTCTCCAGCTCTGAATACTCTCCTCCCTCCCCTCCACTTACTATCCTCTCTCTCCTTCTACGTACTCCCCTCCTCCTCCCAACTTAGGATCCTTCTGATTTGGCGGACACTATTTGTTTTCTAACGAAACATTTTCAAACTTGGGATACTGGTAGAATGTGTCATATAAAACATCTTTTTCTCTTAGCCTTGTTAAGAAAAGTTTCTATATTCGAAGTTATTTCATGTTAAAAGTTGTCGTATTTCGGTAATTTCAACCAGTCACTGACGTCTATTGAGGTGAAAACAATTACTGCTGTGGTTTGTCAACAACATGTTCTGGCGGTGTAATGGGATCTTTTCCCTTGAATAAAATTACTGCCGTTGTTTGTCAACAACAACTATCGGTGTTACTGTTATTTATGACATCGTTCGTGCGCTTGTACTGATTTTAGCGTTAGTTTTTTAGGGTTCGGGTTTTAGAGTTAGGGTTAGGGTCAAGGGTTTTAGAGTTAGGGTCAAGGGTTTTAGAGTTACGGTTAGGGTTATGAGTATTTTGGTGAAAATCTGTTCAATACCTCGCCATAAATTTTTCACCAAATTTGTCAAAAATACTCATAACCCTAACCCTAACCCTAACCCTAACTCTAAAACCCCAACCCTATCCCTAAAACCCTAAAGCTAAAACCAGTACAAACGCACGAACGATGTCATAAATAGCAGTACCGCCGATAGTTGTTGTCGACAAACAACGGCAGTAATTTTATTCTAGGGAAAATATCCCATTACACCACCAGAACGTGTTGTTGACAAACCACAGCAGTAATTGTTTCCACCTCAATAGACGTCAGTGATTGGTTGAAATTACCGAAATACGACAACTTTTAACATGAAATAACTTCGAATATAATTTTTTTTCTCTGTTCTATAAGACAAAATATACAAGTATGCGAAGTTTTAAAGTATTTCGGTAGAAAACACACTAAATAAAAACTAAATAAATGGTGTCCGCCAAATCAGAAAGATCCCCAGCTTATTCCACTGTCCCCTCATATCCTCTTCATTCCTTCGCTCCCTCTCACTGTCCCTCTCTTTACCCCCAAGAACAAATCGCACATATAACCACACATCAAAAAAAGGGAAGTTAATAGTGCCTCGAAGATGTCGTCCAAAAATTGGAAGATCACCGATATAGACCTGTTTGTCAGTCCGGCAAGCTGAGAAATCTTCATCTAACGACCTCATTACTGCGGTCCTGAAAAGTGAGAGATTCAGCAGATCTTTGACACAAATAGATTGGAAGAAAAATGAATTCATACCCCACTATGCACTCATCAGGCAACATTTGGACAAGCTAGATACCATTTTTCAAAATGGTGAATCCTCAGGTGAAGCACCTGACAGAGGGGACAGTACCAATGTTAAAACCCTGTGAGCAAAGCCCACTAAGGAAGACAACCATCGACAAGATATTAAAGGCCTGGGAGATGAAGAAATTGAAAACAGAAGGAAAATGAAAATCTCAAATAAAAGCAGCCCCAATACCACCTCACAAATCAGTGGAAAAGGCAAAAGAACAAACCGAAAGCCTGATGAAACAGAGTTTAACTCAAAAAGAAAACAAAAGGAAACAGCAATAGAAATAAAAAAAGACGGTACGTGAAGTACTTACCATTTGTAAATTCAATCTAAAATGTATCAGCTTTTTTGTTCGAATTTTTATCAGCAATTAAGAAGAAAAGGAAAAAAATATTTAAAAATATGCACATAAATCTCGTAGCCTAGCTTTTTCTTTCTAAAAGGAGTTTTCAAAAAATCTTTTACGCTGGATCGTAGTATTGTTTGTGTTTATTTAAACAGAATAATGTAGTTTTGGATTTAAAATAAAATGTATTTAATTGGGGCAGATTATACTATATACTAAAGATTTTGTTCTGCAATTCATGGCCTCGTTTTCTCTTGAGGGAGTGATTGTTATTAATTTTTTATAATGCAAATGCAAAACCACTCAAACACAGTAACAGAAAAAAAAAGAAAAAAAGAAAGAAGCCCACGAGAGCCAGACGGTACAACGAACAAAGTATTATTTTAACGCTTGACTGAAAGGATAAATTTTGAAGTTTCAAAACATAGTCTTCCCGAAAGAAAGGAAGATAAAAGTGAAAACAGGGAGTGATAGAAAGAGACAAAAACAAGCAATTTTTACAAAATGATGAAATGATGTAAATAGGATGTAAATTATTCAACTCAAAAGATTGCTGCCATATGATGTAGCACGAAGATGTGTGGTATGGTTATATTCCATACTTGTGGTATTTAAATTGTGTGTGTGTGCTTATGTTTTCTATGATTCTTTTGTGCAGTATTGATGTTTATGTTGATATTTGTATGTTGGGTGTTTGTGGGTTTACATAGTGTAAGTGCATAGAGATGTTGTGGCTGGGTGTATTCTTGTGCACGCGTGTGAGTTTGGTTGTTTGGATGGGTGTATGATGGGCGTGTGAGTAGTGTGTTAATTTAAGTTAATGTTGATGTGTGAGCATGCGCAAATACAAATTACATTCTGCTTAATAGTGTGTGCGTGTGTGTTGAGTAGCCCGAAGTATTTATTCATAATTACATCTATAAGCTGGTTGAGAAAACATTAGGAGAGAGAATCAATTGTGAAGATGATGGAGGGAAAATTTACATGTAGTTAGAAAAATAAATACACTGCAGAGAATAACACTACAGAGTGTCCACAAAGACTGGGTACATGGAGTAAATAAGATCATAACATAAACAATTAAATATAAGAAATAATAATTTTTTAAAGTATGTGTTAATCACCATGTACCCAGACTTTGTGGACACCCTGTATAAATCTCTAGATATTGTGTAAGGAGAGGAATGTAGAAGTATAGGCTTCGAGTCTCTGTAACCACCTACTGCCAACTGTTTTTCTGTCTTCTTGGGGTATTAATCCAATTTTCTAAGCTGTTTTCATAGCTATTCCGTGTTCGATATTTACTTTATTTTCTGTATAATACTAACCCATTCGACTCTTAATTAACAAAAATGTAAGTTAGTTAATAAAAAAAAATAAGTAGATAAATACCGCACCAAGAGGGTAAAGATAATCCATACTTTTTAGCTTATGACCTGTTGGTGTCGGTGTATTAAAATGAAAAAAAAAAGGTAAATGCTGAATACACACACACACACCCACATAGAGATAGATAGATAGATAGATAGATAGATAGATAGATAGATAGATAAATAGATAGATAGATATTGATATACGATAGATACATAAATATATTATTCTGGGTTCATGTTTTGAGTTATATTTTATTTGAGCTGTATATACTGATATGTACTAATTTCCTGCTTCTTAGGGTATTTTACGTGTATATACGTTGCATTTATTTAGGTAACATTAAAATAGCTTTACTTTAGAATGTGGCTTACATTAGCACAGCTTTACGTTCTTGCTTAGACTCCGATTTTCGGAGAAAACTGATTGAAGAGACACAATGGTGTAGAAAATTCCCTTGTCTCATCAATACTTATCGTCTATAACGACTTATTATTCTCCGAACGCACAATGCATCAACGTTCTAATCTTCCGAAATATGTTAAAAGCTAACAGAAACATCACTTGTATTTTTTTTTTTAATTTTTTTTTTAGGTACTCATATCGCACTCTCCTCTTCAAAAATAATGCACACAATTGTGTATGTACGACTTCGTATATGAAGAGTTAAACAGATATACAGGTTTATACGGTAGCTATACTCTTTTACTCTTTTACTTGTTTCAGTCATTTGACTGTGGCCATGCTGGAGCACCACCTTCAGTCGAACAAATCGACCCCAGAACTTATTCTTTGGAAGCCTAGTACTTATTCTATCGGTCTCTTTTGCCGAACCACTAAGTTACGGGGACGTAAACACACCACCATCGGTTGTCAAGCGATGTTGGGAAACACAAACACACACACACACACACACATATATATATATATATATATATACATATATACGACGGGCGTCTTTCAGTTTCCGTGTACCAAATCCACTCACAAGGCTTTGGTCGGCCGGAGGCTATAGTGGAAGACACTTGCCCGAGGTGCCACGCACGCAGTGGGACTGAACCCGGAACCATGTGATTTGTAAGCAGGCCACTTACCACGCAGCCACTCCTACGCGTATATAGGAAAGATCCAATGAATCTTAACTATGTAGAAACTGCAGACCCATTAGTAAAATCTCACATTAATTTACCCTTAAGCGCACCCAACCAAGTTTTGTTAAGCGAAAGTTTTTTTTTTCTGAATACTGAATAGAAATGTTTTGAACAGTAATCTCTGAATATAAACCGAAACCGTTGGTGGAAATGAAAAATATTGACAAGTAGTATTGATAAAAAAAAATTGGAATTGGTTATGAAAGGTATTGCAGATTTTTGTGTCTGTTTCTGTAATCTTTTAAGAAGTTAAAATGCGTTATTTAAGCTACCTAATATAAGAAAGAGTATGCACTTGAGCTTATACATTCTAGGTTAAATAATAAACTCTCCATACAGGATCTGTAAAACAAGAGATAAAGAAAACGTATAGGATTATGTTTGAAGGTACTTATTTAACACTAATACAACTTGTTTTGACCATTTACTATTTAGTCCAGTTTCAAGTTGACTATACTGGATCACACACACGTATGTATACGTATACACACAAACACACACATACGCACACGCACGCACACACACACACACACACACACACACACACACACACGCACGCATGTATGTATGTATGTATGTATATATCTAACGCTTTCGTTTCTTTTAGAAAGATTCCTCATATATGATATACTTACAGAAAATTCATGCTTTTATATATATATATGCGTGTTCGTAGAAAAAAATTGGAGCTGAACGTCCTTTGTGTTTTTTGAATATATATGTGTGTATATATGGTGAATTATAGAAGACTTTAACCAAGCCCCCAAATCTTTACTAAATAGATAAGTATTAGTGCAAGTACTGAATGGTTCGACATCGTGGAGTGTTATTCCTCGATATCCAAAGCCTGCTTAAAAAGTCACCTGAATTTAGTAAACACATGTAACCGGCATCAATACTGATATAGCCATTATAAGGAATGCAAAGAAGTCACTACTTTTTCATGATAATTCTCATTGGGTGAAAAAGTATGGGGATGAACTATTTGAATAAGCTATGGGGAGTTATGACGGTGCAGAGATAGCGATTCTAGTTGGCCATTATATCCTAGATATCCTTAAGAAGATAAAATAGCTGACATAGGGCTGTATAAGAACCACGATCTCGGAGTGGTACGTAACGAAAAATGGACACTATATGGACAAGATAAACAAAGAACTATGCAAATATTTAGCCAACTGAGCCTAGAGATATAATTAACACGAAGCTTTTAGAAGTCAATTACCTAGAAATTAATATAAATTTTAGCACAGGTAACTTTAGACCATACCGGAAACAAAATCAGGATATCTCCTATATTGACATAGGTTCAAATCACAGGCGTGTTTCAAACTTATCCGCTGATAAAGCTACTTTCAAAATGGTTGCCCCATGCTACAACGCTGCATTAGAATGGTCTAACTTTATGAGTAGTATAATTTATATTGAACCACATGTAGATAAACCTAACGGACGGATACAGGGAAAACTTTATGGTCCTCCCTCCCATATATAGCATGAATGTAGACACGAACTTAACTAGAATATTCCTAAAACTCATAGATAACGACTTCCCTTGCAGAAATACCACAAAATCTTCAATAGAATTACAGTCGAAGTTATCTAAAGTTGCCTCCCCAATATAGGGTCAAACATTTTTAACGACAATAAAACTCACATTAAGAATATCTCTCCAAAGTCCTGAAATTATAGATCTCCGGATAGCTGTCTCATAAACAATAGGTTTTCTGGGGGAAAAAGTAGTATACAAGGCCAGAATTAAAGATTTAAATGGAGCAACACGCCCTTACATTGGAATGACGGGGAACACCTTCAAAGAGAGATATATGCAGCTTCTGGCTTCGTTCAGAAATAAAACAAAAGACATACACCACCTTTATTCAGTATGGGCACTTAATGAGAAATGAGTGACACACACCATATAAACAGGGGGATTATAGCTAGGGCTAGCAAATACATGGGACAGGGCAGCAAATGTGAGCTTTTTAACACCAAAAAACAAATATCGGTACAACAATGCTGAGCGTTTTAACTACTAGGGAGGAAACCATGTCTCCCTGCATGCATAAGCAATAATACCAACATTTTTTCGACCATCTTGAAAACATCTAAACCACTCGTACATTTGTGTGCAGCTGATACACTCGTCTCCATATACTTTGTGCAACTTTGTGCAAGCGTTTGAGCAGGTATCGCCATGGCAACTTTCTCTGTCATGGTCAATACGACGATCACACGCTAAACACCTTCCTTGCAAGCACTGCTGTAAATAGCGGAAGTTAGCTAGAATGTTAAAATTTAATGCGCATGCGCAGCAGAGTTCAATCTTTGCCAAGCGGCTTCACTCTGCATGCTTTAGATTCGTTAGTATGGTAACAGTCCGAATACTTATTGATCATACCTGATATATATATATAACTCTATGCACGAGAGAAGTGAATTACTTTCAGGTCTTGACTGAAGGAGAGCCTGATAGGATGCGATGTATTTGCTCTCCACGAAGATATCTAATAGCGATGAAGTGGAGTCCTCTGAAATGAGTTCATATACACTTTTTTGATTTCCCTTTAATATAATCATAATGCGAGTGCAGCTCTCTTGTGTGATGTACATAACTTATGCGTCTCCCCTTGATTTTTCAATTAGTGTTAAAACTATTGCCTTTTATGAATTTAATGAGAAAGATTTCGACCGAAATAATAAACCATACAGATAATCAATCACTTTCTGTCTATTCAAATATAATTAGATTAGAACACATTAACTGCAACAAACGCAGAGGAAGAAGGGAGAGAGAAAGAGACTATGTAGTTGTTTGTCTTCAACACAGGCATGTATTTGCATGTATAATTCTGAATATATGTTGCATGAGAGTCTTAGATATTCTAATATCTGTACTAAGTCTGATATCAAGGACATTCAAATGATATAATGTAAATGAACATGGGATTTCATTTGAGCTTATTGTCAGTATAAATTCATATTAAAATTAGCTGTTAAAAGTGAGCATGTTCCTCTTTTCATGATTCACAGTTGCACATAATGTGGTTCATCTATCTGTAGATAGTATAAAAAGTGTACTACACGTCAAGTTTTATAGAAACATGTTGGACCCATCCCTATTATTCACGTTGAGTAAGGAAGTGTAGAATTTAACGTTAGTAAATGTATTTCATCGAAATATCGCAGCTCATATGGAATAAATGCTCACGCTTTTATAAATATTAATCTTAACCACTAAGGAAACATAACTGTAATGTGTAGGTTGTTGCAGAGATCTAACCAAAGATAAAACAAAAGACAAAATTTAAAGATAGGTATAGTCAGTGTCTGTGTTTGTACGGTAAATGTTTGACCACCAAACAAAAGAAACTTAAAAGGAAGTCACTCTACATAGAACTGCGAATGAAAATTCTTTAGTGACATCGTCGTATTACTTGTAAAATATAGAAAATAAGAGAATATATAGATTCACATTAATAAGAGAATATATAGATTAAACATTAATAAGAGAATATATAGATTCACTTTATCAGTTTCTGATTTGTTGTTAATCTTTATTCTTAGGTCATACATAATTATACAAACGCATGATTGAACGGATCTATGATAAAATGTGTTCTATTCATGAAATCCTGTAGTTCATAAATATATATGAATAAACTATCAACTGTTTCCTTCCAGTATGAAGACGATAGACTGCCATTTGACAGATAAATTTGTAGCTGATATTCCTAGTAGTTTCAGCAACAGCGTAGCAGCTTCCATTCTCATACGTAAGAGAAACCACATTGAGCTATGTCTGTTTTCAATTGCAACGCCATAAATCAGAAAATTTTCGTTGATCAGAGGTGCGGACTTCAACGCCATTTACTGGTAATTCACGCTTGCTATACGCTGATTAGTCCAGTGTGAGATTCTTTCTTCATTTATTATCCCAGTCTAGAGTATGCTTGTAATAAAGCGTTTTGCATAGAGATACAATGCAAAGATGTAAAACCATATACAGATATACTGATTAATAATGCATTCCTGTTTATATGAATCTCAACACCATTTTTTCCAACAAGGTTTGATAAGAAACAGTGACATGTTTTCGTAGAGTGTGATTATTGTCATCTGAATATATTTTAGAACATATTCACGCTTAATGTAAAGGACTACGAGTAAGGCGAGGCACAATGCATCGGTGGAATGTGTTGGAAATAAGAAACGAGAGCAATGAAGCAAGATATTGAACTAATGTATTTATGTCCGATGTTTTATTGTCCTTGCTACCTTCAATAGATTGTTACAGTATCATAAGTTCAAATATTCTGGTGGTGATGGCAGCCTTTCAGCAATTCAGTGGTCGATATAATAAGTGGTATTGCTGTGAAGGAAAACATGTATATGTGCTCGGCTAAGTTTGGCATATATTAGAGTTGCCTCATATTTGATCGACGACATCTGTGTTAAAGGTTAGCTGATCAGAAATAACCAAACGCAGGCAACAACATATTTATATATACACATACACACACACACACAGACACACACACACACACACACACACATATATATATATATATATATATATATATA
>NC_068982.1:164498084-164501489 GCF_001194135.2 Octopus bimaculoides
ATATATACACTTACACACACACACACGCACACATGTGTGTGTGTGTATGTGTTTCTACGTATGTATGAATATCTGAGTGTATGGAGTAAGCTCATTAATAGTTTATTCTCTTGACACTTTCATATGTATTTCTGTGAACAGGAAAGCAATATTTCTGTTTATGTCAGGTTCTATATTAATTTACATTTGTTTTTTGGTACCATTTATACAAATACTCTAATATATATATATTTCACCTTTATATTAATATGCTGTAGCCACTATAGATTTGTACTATTAAGTGTGCTATTTTTCAGTAATTCAAAAGTACAGACAAGTATGTTCATATTTTGTTTGTGTCGGTTTTTACATATAATTATGTACAACGGTCACTTGAAAACGAAATGCGAACACACACTCACAGACTTAGGAAACTATCACGAGGTGATTACTCGGAAAACTTCTAATTCTGCCTAAAGCATAATTCACTAACATATAGTGGGAATTTTAACCATAACTAAGGAAATAATTCTGAGTCTGTTCCCCAGTTTACAGCGACTCTTATTCAATACATACCTTCAACACTCAATTCCCGATGAAATGTTTCCCTCTAGGCCTGAAATGCATTATGCTTTTCCGATGCTAAAATCAAAAAGATCGAGATATTTGTGGGAAAAGGGGAGCTTCAAATATGGCATTGGCAATATTTGAGTTGCATACAAAATTTACAAAATCGACTCAGAGTATTTTCGAATCATTTGCAATGATATGAAAATACGACACCATAAAACAGGAATGGTGCTGAGTAGAAGGTCTGCTGGTGTTTAAAGACTACTTCATCTGACACATCCTATTGTAGACTATTTTATGGAGTGCTAGCTAGAATGTCAAGGTGCTTACAGATGCATTTAAAGACACCAATTCAGGACCATTGAATCTCAAAATCTAGGATTTAATGATCTATTAATTTTATTCTGAAGGAAAGACAATGTCTCGGTGTTGTTTGGCATGAACTCGTAAATGCACATCTTTCTAATGAAATTATGCACACTATATTATTAGATGTCTGGGTAGAATTATAGCGCATTGCTTGCAACGTTATTAATGCGATTTACCACCCTATTATTATTAGGTGTACCATCTTTGAGTTACTTATCTTTATACATATAGATGTGGCTTTGAAAGATGCTCGGAAAGAATGAATATCACAACTCACTGGCGTCTATTGTTGCTGCATTCTCCTAGAATTACTACCTATGTGGAAATACCGAACGAAATAAATATTCTCCCAGCTCTGTTCGATGAATTGATATTGTAATGGTTACAGTATAATAACAAAAAAGAATGGTAATCTATCAAAGGCGCATAGTCAGATTTCGGAAATCTACCTTATAAGTGGCGGAAAATTGAATAGAAGAGTTAGAGAGGAGAACTCTAAAATCGTCGACTTTGTCCAAGTAGGACCCTTAAATTAATAGCAAATTCACACAAAGTATAACTACCATTGAAAACTGCTGTTTGGTGCAGAATTTGAAGGCTTGATATTCAGATTGTTGGGTCTAGGGTTTAAAGTAGTGAAAGCAGCTATGGGATTCGTGGAGCACACTGTGTATATAGCCACTGTAAACATTGATGACCGAGATTAAACGCGGTGTGTTAAAAGCCGTTTATGAAATTGTAAACGGTGATAAATGAGTTACAGATGATAAGGGTTGGATAGTGAGGAATCTAGAATAAATATCGTCATATTCAAGAGGATAATCGTCCGACTAAAGCACTGTTGTTAGGAAGACAACCGAGCAAAGGAAGCTGCAGTTGAGTATGTTTTGGATAACGAAACCAGACAAGATGTAATTTGTCCTCTATATTTTGCACGGAAAGCTTTCATTCCTGGCGAATATAAAAAAGATATGATTGGAGTAGCATTGCTGATTGCCATTGTTACAGAAGTAAAACATCAGTTCATCTTCATTCACATGTTCAAGAAGTATGCATTCATCCTTTGTACTGTATGCCTAGAGGCATAACCATGTCTTCAGTATCCTTGACCTAAAATAACAATCCAGTAATATCAATGGAATGGAAGTCGATTCTAAGATGTGTCGTATGATTCCAAAAAGGGGACGAATTGCGATGTAAGAACATAGGCAATAGATATAGAGGCGCATATTTTGCATGGTGGTAATGATTGAAAGAAGCACTTGTGTTTCTAGACCACATTGTAGTAGCGAAATTAAAACTGACCTT
The DNA here is from genome assembly GCF_001194135.2 of Octopus bimaculoides. NCBI lineage: Eukaryota > Metazoa > Mollusca > Cephalopoda > Octopoda > Octopodidae > Octopus > Octopus bimaculoides. The sequence continues at coordinate 164,500,311 of NC_068982.1, forward strand.
ATAGTGTGGTCTAAGGATATGAAAGGATAGTTCTAAACTATGGAGGCCTTGGTAAATTAAATTTGGCGATAAAAGATTTATTGCTTCCACTAGAGGTGAAATGTTTTGAGTGCGTTCCGCGAAGTCTTACGCATTTGGAACATTGGAGTTAGGAAGGACAACAGACAAGTTATTCGGGAATTGAAAAGCGGAATAAAAGATCTCCCCCGCATGATTATACCAAAGGCTTGTGATTGAAAGGCAAGCGCCAACGACTAAGAGACCATATTAATTGTTAAATGACTGTATTGGTTACAGATTTATTTGGTTTGGTGCAGTTGATGTATGGATAGCAGAAGGAAAGAAAATTATCATGCTTCCGTGTGGGGCAAAATCATCGGAAATTCTTTGGTAGCACTTATGCTATTTTCCATTTGTAGAAAAAATCGTGTCCTCCCCGTGGACACTTCATGCAAGAAGTGTCCCGATTAAAAGTTGAATGCAAGGTGTATCAATACATTGACGCACCTCATACATTCACACACATGTATATATATATGTGTGTGTATGTAATATATGTATGTATTCACAATTTATATATATGAGTGTTTGTATGTGTGCGCGTGAGTTTGTGTGTGTGTGTTTGCGTGTGTGTACGTGTGTGCGTGTGTGTGTGTGAGTGTTTGTGCATACATGATAAGTCTATGTGTTAATAAACGTTTTCTATGATAGAAATATGAATTCAATATTGCTTCAATTGAATATTTCTTTAGTCAAAGAAACCATTCAATATTGTTCATGTCGAGAAGTTTTATACCAATGTTAAACTATTAATTTATTTTTCTGTTTTCGTTTATTAAATTATAATATATTTTCAAATTCAACATGATTTAGTGATGTAAATTTTAGAAGTGTTTTGTTGTGAAGTAATATATTTCTCTCAATATGAATACAGAAAGCATTGCAAAAGAACTATGCAAAAAACAGAAACGAAGATAAAGATTTTCGCAAGAAGCAGTAAAATTTGACACGGAAACGAATTTTCTTCTTCCATCCAATATTTTTTTTATTATTGCTGAAATTTAAAAGTGGTAGAAAACCTGATTTTCTGTGATTTATTAGCTCCCAGTGCGACGTTTGATGAGGAATACATACATTCATACATACATACATACATACATACATACATACATATATATA
>NC_068982.1:164502170-164505598 GCF_001194135.2 Octopus bimaculoides
AGACGCGTTTCTGGATTATGAGCGATAGTACTCAATTTCCTTCATCGGTATGATATTCTAGTAGTAAATTCGACTATGCTAGCAAACTGTGCATGCATGAACGAATGAACATTCATTCATGCATCGGCACAACCTGAAAGCACAACCGAACCTACCTCGACCAGCCAGTCCACTATTTCCTCCTCAAGAAATTACCATGTGCGTCACAAGCAATACCGCAGAAAATTTGCGGTTTACTATCAGGGAGTGAATAATTATTACAATTAAAAGGGTAAAGGTTTATCAATTTATTAATTTATTAATAAATCAACAATTAATAATTTTTACCAAGCCCTTCGGTATGTGTGTGTGTGTGTGCCAGGAGACTGCGAAAAATTTGAAAAGCTCTCATGATAAAAGAGAACAGAGAAGCCTGGGTTACAGAAAATATAAAAGCAAAACCTAAAACCTTCTTTAAGCATACCAAAGAAACTGCTTCCGTTAGTTGCATGGTAGGGACACTCATCAATAAAATTGATTACCTCACGGGTAACCCAATGAGGATAAGTGAAACGCTGAAGGAACAATTTCAATGTGTTTTCACCTCACTTGTAAGTCACCAAACTTATAGAGTTCTTAACCATTGCACATTTAGAAAAGGGGGCAGTAGCAATTGATTACATCAACATCGGAGAAGATTTACTACTGATCATGGATGAGGTAAACGCAAACTCAGCTGCTGGTCCGGGTGGATTCCCGGTAATCCTTCTCAAATCATGCAAAAAACCCTTGCAAAACCACAACGTAATGATAATTATGTACCTGAAAAACACAGTTACAGGAGGAATAACATGTGTATTTCCACTGTGGCATCATTATAGGTAAACGAACATATGATATATAGAAATAAGTAGGTTTAAACGAACAAACCCAGTAAGGTTACACCGTCGTCTTATTTTTCTTTCGTTGTGTGTACACACTAAACGCTGAATAAATTGAGAAAATTTACGCAAGAGCGTAAATTATTGGTGGAGTGGCATGTAGACATACACATTCCTGAGAGCAAAAACTGACAAAATATTTAGAAAGATATATGTACGTACATTTTGTTAGTTAATTGTGAAACGTTAGTTTGTTTATAATTTTCTAGCTAACTATTATATTGGCAGCTTCGCTTGGATAGCTGTAATGGATTATTATGACATAAAAACTTTGTGGTTTTAGTGTCTGTATACCATATTTTTCTGTACCATATTTACACCATATATTTAGTGTAGCGTTTCTGTGCGATGAATTCATATGTAGTTGAAGTGAATGTATATATTTCTTTATATAGGAAAATTATATATATATTTTTACATACATATGCACACACACACACAAACACACATACACACGCACTCTCATATTAAATTATTGCATTCATGTTTAATAAACCAAACCAGTCGTTGCTTTTCATTTGATCCATTCCACTCATAAACAGCAGTTAATGAAAGAGATATATGTGAACAGAAATTGATCTAGCTGCAGTGAAACTTCATAAACAATTTTTCATCAGAAAAGAATTGCATGTATTCATCTTACAGTAATGTATGTAACGGAAAAGCATTATTGAAGTTCACATGTTGCTCTGCGTTGAAATAATGCTTTCAGGGCAATCTATTTCGCAGCGGCGGAAATTATTTTTGAAATATAATATATACCAAGGATGTTGCAGAAGTTGACTATACCGTGGAATGTCCACGCATCAAGCTAGTTAGAGATAATGAAGCGATGCAGACCAATCTTTGAACATAGGAAATTTAACCTAATGTACTACGGGAAGTTTAAATATGTAATCGAAGTTCAAAGATAACGCGACTTCACAATCACTTGAAACAGATATGTTTGAAGTAGATGGACTTGTTCAGAAAGTCCACAATGAAAGTTCCAGAAAACGCGAATATCGACGAGCCTCCCAAACCAAGATAGTGTACTAGAAATGCAAGGTTATCAGTTAAATATGCTTGGGATATGTTCAAACCAATAAGAAAGCCATTCACTGTCATTTGTCATGGAGGAAATTTCTTACTGTAGACAAATGGTGTAAATACACCAAAATCGCCTACGCAGACTGTGAGATGAAGGCATTTAAGAGAGGTTATCACCTCTCAGTCACATAAACTGGACAGAGTCTGCAGCGAGATTGTCTCCCTTTGTGACATCCCAGTCATCGTACAATGACTGATAGCGATACGGCGGTTCACCGTTAACAAATTAGTGGGGTGAAGCGTTAAGCAGTGATATGCATAAATGCGCTACCAGTCATTGTACGATGACTGAGATATAAGAGAGACAATGTCCATTGTCAACTTGCAGCGTATCCTGTTCCGTTCCTGTGACTGAAGAGGAGATAACCTCTCCGAAATGCTTTCATCTCACAGTCTGGGTAGATGGCGTTGCCAGCTGACTTTGGTGTATTTACACCATTTGTCTACAGCGAGAAATTTTCCCCATAACAAAACTCATTGAATAGCTTGCTTACTGGTTCGAACATGCCCCAAGTATACATGAATTGGTAATAATCTTGCATTTATACATATAACTGCTTAGCGCTGCCACGATGTACTACAAATATATGACCAGTGTTCAAAAGCAACAAACCAGTATTATAAAATAATGCAACAACGAAATACACAACCACAATAATGACATACATATATATGCACAGAAGCGTGCATGCAAATGCACTCAACGTAACAATGCATCCATATATACTATTTTCTTCATTCTGGTGTCACTATGTACACACACTAAATCCCAAATATTTAGTCATACACACTAATAGCACAAAAACCCATATGCATATATATACATGTGTACTGTGATACGCGCGCGTACTGACCCTGCATTATCCTTTATGTTATCTTACACGTATTAAACATTATACCTTCTCTGTCACTTTCAGTTATGTTTAAAAAATGCATGCTATCCTTTTCAAGTATCACCTAACGAGTTTACTCTTTTAATCTTTTACTTGTTTCAGTCATTTGACTGCGGCCATGCTGGGGCACCGCCTTTTGTCGAGCAAATCGACCCCAGGACTTATTCTTTGTAAGCCTAGTACTTATTCTATCAGTCTTTTTTGCCGAACTGCTAGGTTACGGGTGCGTAAATACACCAGCATCGGTTGTCAAGCGAAGTTGGTGGGGACAAACACAGACACACAGACATATACACACACATATATATATATATACGACGGGCTTCTTTCAGTTTCCGCCTACCAAATCCACTCACAAGGCTTTGGTCGGCCCGAGACTATAGTAGAAGACACTTGTCCAAGGCGCTACGCAGTGGGACTGAACCCGGAACCATGTGGTTGGTAAGCGAGCTACTTACCACACAGCCACTCCTGCGTCTATATTTCTCTGTTACATCCATTTTTGTTCTTCTCGACACTTTCATAT
>NC_068982.1:164507057-164508365 GCF_001194135.2 Octopus bimaculoides
ACGATACAATCTCTTTATTTCCTATCGTAGATGGGCAGATTTGCTATCTTACTCTAATGGGCGTTATGTTCGTCTGTCCGTCTCTTTATCTGCTTCCTTTTCACCGCCGGACGGCTGGACCAATAGTTACCATATTTTTCGGAATCACGAAAACTTTCGTCAGGAAGGTTTTTGGCATAAAAATGCAGAAAGCATGATATCTTCGTGGGTATCGATTTTTGAATTGATAAACCACCTTCGCATTTTTATTAAAAATTCACCGACCATGTGTAACTCTGCATTTTCATTGTAGAATTCGTGGTCCCATCGTAGATACGAAGGGGGCGTGACGATGATTAATAGCGAAAATAAAATGGAAAATATGTGTGTCGATATGTAGTGTTTGTGATTATTTAGTGGTTATTGAAGTGCATGAGTCTCGAGCAGGATTCGAAAAGGCTAATCGAAGCGGCTGTTGTTTACATCTCAGATTTGTCAATCAAAATATACCATGGTACCAGAACATCCAGACGTTATTCCCATAGAACAATGAGAAGTGAGTCTTAGTTTGCTGTTTTCCAACCCTAAAGAATCCGCTTGCGCATTCACAGCAAACGAGGCACAGAGCCAGGCTGTAGATCGCGTAGATGTATTTTTACCCACTCCTATGTTTACACACGGCCAGTTATACGTAGCTATGAGTAGAGCAACGGACTCCTTTAATTTGAAAATTACTGTCGACCAAACAGAAAATATCGTCTAAAAAGAAGTTTTGTAATCATATTGATATTATCGAAAGGAATATGATTCATAATTCATGAGAAAATTTGTGAACTTTGAATGTATAAGAGTCTAAACAAGCCTAAAATAATGTACACGACTAAAATACAAGTATATCTAAATAACATTTCTTTTCTTAATACTTTTTATGTAGTGGTCGAAGGAAGCTCTGAATTTTCGTTAGGAGTGGACCACATAACCGTTCATGATACAGTGGGTGGGAGCCTATTTCAGTTCGGGAGTGAATCGTGATCGCATGTCACTTAGCCGCAAACATATGTCATATAGCTGCAATAGAATACTGTATCAACAACAACAATGTGATTTCCCGAAGACATCCCCCAGAAATCTATCAAGTCCATTTACACATTTCTCAATACATACTGCTGTTATGAACCCCCTCCCTCCTTTTTGCCTCGATCGTAGACGGGTAGACTTGCTAGTATATACATACATATATATATATATATAAATATATACATATATATACATATATATATATATATATATATACACACACACACACACACACACACACACACACACACA
>NC_068982.1:164508878-164511945 GCF_001194135.2 Octopus bimaculoides
TATATATATATATATATATATATATATTTATATAAACATATATACGTACATACACATATATAAATATTCATATATTCATATATCCTTGTGAATCTGCATCTATCTATCTATATATATGAATGAATTCATATGAGAAAAGTAATAAGGAATGTTTAAAAATACAATAACGAGAGTACTACAAAATTTTCTCGCACTTACAGAAAAAAAAATCTTGAAGATGTTGGTTATGTTTTTTAAGATTCCTTGGACAATACTTCACGTAGGCGCGACGTCATATATTTTCGAAAAAGCTGTACCTACTATACATATATAACGGTAAACAACGCATACTTACACAATCACACACATACATGTACATATACTTACATACAGACACGTAGACAGACACTAAGAAAGCTATGCAAATACAGAGGCTCACAAATATATGCAAATACATAGCAAGACATATTTTCTACAAATATAAGCACTAAAAAATACAAGAAAAACTATTAGATATTTCTGAATATATAATATATTGTTATTATTAGAAATCGTTGAGAGGAATTATGCAGCTAAAATTAAAATAAAATCAAAATAAAAAGTAAAGTTATTCCTTGCAGTTAGAGCGAGGAAAAAACAACAAATTATGTTTTTCGTAATTATTCTATTTTTACAATCAAACTTATTTCCTCATCAATAATTCAATATGATAATCATTCTAAAGAGTTAATTAATCAATAAGTTGAAATAATCGAGTTAGTGTTATTCTGTGAAACACCATATTGTATTACTTCTTACTCATAAGATATATTTCGTGACTAGAATTGAAACTTGCGATTTTTTTCTCCGGCATTGAAGTTCTCTTCACAATCTTCATAATATAATCGATTTCTTATGGCTGTTTTTCAATTCTTTATTAATACTGTTTGATGACCCTATTAATTATTTTTTTCTGCTGGGAGACTTGTAAAAGAATTAACAGAGTTTGTATATGAATGCTAAATTGGTAGCTTGCATTGTTGGAGGGAAGGTAACTTAGTTATATTGTTTGCAGAAATGAAGCTAGCATGCTTCCTGTATTTACAGAGTGACGCTAACCTGGTGATTTTGCTTAATGGGGAGATCTTTATGATGCATTTTATTTACGAAGAGAAACAAACTCGATAGATTGGTTTGTCAGGGGAGATTAAGCGATTGCTGAAATTAGCTGGAAAATTTCTCTGAACAGAAATTACACATTCTTTGAAACGAGGACAATATGCATTTCTTTTTTAAATTCCAAAGAAACATGCCACCAAAGCACGAAGCTGGATACTTTAAAATATCGATCTGGTGAGAACAATTTCATCCATGTTATTCAATTTTATATTGATTGTCTTTTTATTTGAATGTAGAGCGAAATTTGGCACGCAATCGGTATTGTAACCTTCATTAGAATATCTCCCATCATCGCAGTGTGAGTGTTTTTACTAGGTTATTAACTAGAATTCCATTTTGCCATATTCCATTTGTCTTCTCATACATGTTATATTAGTAAAATAATTCACAATTATGTAAGGCAAATTAACCAGCATGTTCTGTAAGATAGATTAGTAACAGAAACAGTAGTTTCGTACCCAGCTGAATCGATCGAATTAATGTAAAAACTGCAGTGTGGTATAATTGGTAATATATAGGAAAAATTAGAATATGCTTTTGAATATGTGTATGACTCTTCAAAACAAAAGAAGACGGATTTTAAAGCAACAAACATTTAAAGCACATTTTGATTATTGGGGCTGTCTTAGAACAGAATTCTAATTACTATAGGTGAAAATTGTCGGAATGCAATTTGTAAAAGTTACATGAATGGAAGTTAGGAATCACTATTATGTATGTCTGGATATTTTCCTCCACGAGTCAAAATAATAACTCAAAATTCTCAGTAGATAATTTTAGAGCCACTTAGTCAACATCAATATTGTAATCATTCCATTTATTAAAAAATAGAATCTGAATTGCAAGATTACCGGCTGCTATTTATTGTTCTATTTAGTATTTATCATCTTTTCATATTAAGAGCTTTATCCTTTCCCTGCAAATATGAATCTACACGATAAAAACTTGAATCGAAGAATTTTAAGTCGGTTATGCTTTATTTACTAAATATACCATAAAAACAATGATTCATGTGAATGAAATGACATTAATAACCCTATGACTAAATATAGTGAATTAATAATACAGAGCAAAAACCTCACGTATACATGTATGACTCAGCGTATATACATATATATATATACACATGTGTGCATGTCCTATATCCACAAATATGTGTGTGTGTATGTGTGTGTGTGTGTGTTTGTGTGTTTCTGTGTGTATGTCTATGTGAGTGTGTATATAGACAAGCAAGCACATATAAATGTATGTATATATGTATTTATGTAGGAGTGGCTGCGTGGTAAAACATTTGCTTATCAATCACTTGGTTCCGGGTTCAGTCCTACTGCGTGGCACACTGGGCAAGTGTTTTCTACTATAGCCTCGGTCGACCAAAGCCTTGTGAGTGGATTTGATAGATGGAAAGAAGCCCATCGTATATGTATATATATATATATATATATACATATATACATATACAGACACACAAATACATATATACATACACACACATACACACACACATATATATGTATTTGTGTCTCTGTGTTTGTTCCACAAACATCGCACGACAACCGATGTTGGTGTGTTTACGTCACCGTAAATTAGCGGTTCGGCAAAAGAAACCGATAGAACAAGTACTAGGCTTATAAAGAATAAGTCCTGGGGTCGATTTGTTCGACTAAAGGCGGTGCTCCCGCCTAACCGCACTCGAATGACTGAAACAAGTAAAAGAATAAAAGAATATATATAAATGTATATATACACATACATATATATATATGTATATACACACATATATATGTATATACACACACACACACACACATATATATATATATACATATGTATACATACATATATATGAATGTATATACATACATATACATGTGTGTATATATATATGTGCATATATATATATATATATATATATATATATATATATATA
>NC_068982.1:164511955-164514900 GCF_001194135.2 Octopus bimaculoides
GTGTGTGTGTGTGTGTGTGTGTGTGTGTGTGTGTGTGTGTGTGTGTGTGTGTGTGTGTGTAGATATGTATGTGTGTGCGCACACACACACGTATGTGTAGGCACTGTAAAGGCGATTTGGTCAATAATTTTCTAATTTCTATTCAGAAGAATAAAAACATTATAAAGAAATCCTAAATCTAACGTTGGCTCGAGAGGTGACATATTTGTGGCATTTCTTAACTCTGTCTAAGATTCCCCATTAATCAGTTGTATTTATTTACTGACTGAGAACCCCCGCCTTGAAGATAGTCGATCAATATTTGGATAGGAATCAGATTATAGCGGAATCATTATGGTTGGGTAAGTCACGGACCTTCTATTTACATTGTATTTACTACATTGGTTTTTCTTTTTTGTGCCTTGACAACGCAGTTAGTATATTTGCGAAGAATGTATCAGGTCAATCTCAAAATTGGTCTTTAATTCTATCTACTTCTCTTACAAAATAATTTTATATCATTATGTTAATGTAGCTCTTATTCCCAACTCGGCTATGTCTTTCTCTAATTCATACAATTTCTTTAATAATCTGACTGTTTATTTGCGTTGAACTCTGTTTTCGACAAGTATTGCATCCTGTTCTGACTGTTCGTGTGAATAAACACACACATAGATAGACACACATAGATACACACACACATGTATGTACATATGCGTGTCTACATAAATCAATAAGTATTTACATCTATATTTATGTGCATATCTATCTATCTATCTATCTATCTATCTATCTATCTATCTATCTATCTATCTATCTATCTGTCTATCTGTCTATCTGTCTATCTATCTATCTATCTATCTATCTATCTATCTATCTATCTATCTATCTCTGTGTGTGTGTAATATAATATGTGACAATTATTCGGTTGCCATAATAAAACTCTGAGTTTCGGATGTCGGGGCGGAAATCTGCTCCGGCATCTCGTCATTATCAAGGCAATCAAAAAATGCAATGACCGTTAAACAAAGGGAAATTACTATGTAATTGACCGTTATTAAGACAAATTGCTATTAGAATGACTGTTAAATAAGGAGGAAAATCAGAAGGGGCGAAAGTAAAAAGGTAAAAATGCTCATAGAAATCGTGTATGCGTGCATGTACATACATATGCGCGCACGCACACCACGTACATGTACCTATATGCATATACTCCCTCACACTAGCGTGAAACACATACATGCACCCCCCCCACATACGCCTATATGTGCACATATATATGCAACCATACATGTACACATATACATATCCGCACACACGTGCACATACCCATATGTGCACAAATATATTCAAATACATGTCTAAATACACGTCTAAATGCACACAACTATTTGAGGACACAGTTACCCACATATGGTCAAAGCACACACCCTCACGACTCATAAATAACAGTAGATGCAGGATTCCAAAACAGAGCAAAGCGTTCACCAGGAGAATTAAAAGACTAAACCGAAATATCAATAGTCTAAAATACCACCATCAACATCACCCCCAATCGAGAACGTTAACAACCTTTGGAATCAAAGAAGCAACAACTTAAGGACTGTATGAGAACCCTCATAAACGACCAAAGAGCTGCAGACGAAGCCTGGGCTATTAAAAACATCAAGAATAATCCTAAGGTCTTTTATTCTTTCGCAAAAACACATAGGATCACAGTTTCCTCTATCGGTCCACTGGTTGACAGAAACGGCATCCTTCACAGTCATGCCAAAGCCATGACTGAGATCATGCAAAATCAATACTGCTCTGTCTTCAATGACCCTGGTTCAGTTGACTCAAGCAGCTTTGCTTGTTTGAATCCTCAACATGTCCTTTCCAACATAACCTTCGACGCCACTGATATCCTAACAGCATTAAAAGAAATCAAAACTAATTCAGCAGTGGGTCCGGACACGTTCCCTGCTAGAGTGCTGAAGGAATGCAGACAGCAACATGCAGCTCCTCTTGCAAATCTGTGGAGGAAATTACTGGATGCCGTTTTATCCCTCATAACAATCTCTCCCAGTCAGTCGTTCCTATCTTTAAAAAGGTGAATAAATCGTTCCCTGTAAACTACCGTCCAATCTCACTCACCTCACATATCATCAAAGTATTTGAGAGAGTGTTGAGATCAAGAATAACAGCCTTCCTAGTACAAAATCATCTCTTAAATTACAACCAGCATGGCTTTCGTAGTGGGAGGGAAATCTAACGCAGCTCCTCCACCACTTTGATAACATCTTAAATGAACTGAGGGCTCCAAGGCTGACGTCATATATCTTGATTTCGGTAAAGCCTTTGACAGAGTCGAGCACAATATAGTGCTATAGAAACTCTCCAACGCTGGAGTCGGTGGAAAGCTACTTCAATGGATTAGGTATTACCTAACAAACAAGATCCAGCACGTTGTAGTTGATGGCATCCACTCAAGACCAGCAAAAGTCATCAGCGGGGTACTGTGTTGGGTACACTTCTTTTTATTGTCTATATCAATGACATTGCAGATTCCATTGAACATAACACCATTAAAATATTTGCAGATGACTCTAAGCTCCAGAAAGTCATTAAGGGAGCATATGATCGAACGATGCTTCAATGGGACCTATACGCAGTAACCCAGTGGGCACAAAAAGAAAAACAATAGGCAGTTGAACGAAGAAAAATTTGAGCTCATCCACTTTGGAAGAGAGGGCACACTCAAACAATTATATGCACTACCGTCAGGAGACCTACTTGAAGCGTGAGATAATATCAGAGTCTTAGGTGTAACTGTCGCCAGCAACGTTAAATGGAGTGTGCACATAAAAAAAGTCGATGTTCCTGTGTGCTCATAGGTCCTCAGAACTTTTCAATCTAGGGATTATGAAACCATCATTCTTCTCTTCTCCACATTCGCTTGGCCCCACCTGGAATACTGCAGCCCA
>NC_068982.1:164515523-164521455 GCF_001194135.2 Octopus bimaculoides
ATATATATTGTGGTATTTGGAGATGGTCATGTTGCCAGGTTAGCCAATGAAAACACACGCACTATGTATTTGGGGTTCACTTGATTCAGCTTTATTTCATATCAATTGTATTTCGGCCAGAGTTCTTCCGTCACACTTCTGTGACTTCGTCAGTGGCCCTTTGCTTTCTTCTTTCTCTTTTGTGTCTCTCCTTACGAACGATCTTCCATTTTGTATTCCTGTTGTATGTGTCTTTATTGGCGTATGGGTATATCCCTGTGTGTGTCTATGTTTAGTAAATGTGTGTGGGAATGTGCATGGTGTCTGCATTATCAGTATCCCCCGTTTATTCACATTAGTTTAATTTAGTTTTATTTATTTTATTCATTTGTTTTTATGTACTTACTTTTTCATTTCTTTTTTGTTTGTATTAATTTAATTTATTATTTATATTATTATACGATTGAACGCCATGCATCCTCTTCCAACTAAGTTTTATCCTAATAATTCTGATGCGCACTCTATAAGATCTTTTTACTCTTTCGCTTTTCTCTCTTTTTCTCTCTCTTATTATTTTACCTACTTTTCTCCCGCTATTCTCTTATTACTCGACAATTTCATAGGTTATACTGGGTTACGTGTTACAAGTAGTACGCAGACACACACACATACACACACATGCACGCACACATAGATACACACACACACACACACACAAACGCACACGCATGCATATATAATTTTCATACACACATACGAGCATACGGAAAAAGTTAACTAATCATTTCTAAGTTAAGGATAAATTGATAGGGGCATGAAGTTGATTGATACTCTCGACTCATACAATAAGTTATCCACCCGAAAGGTAGCCGATAAGAAACCTATCTATCTATCTATCTATCTATGAGCATATATGTGTGAAGCGTGTGCGCGCGGGCAGAGAGAGGGAGGGAAAGAGGGAAAGAGAGAAAGAAAGGGAGAAAAAGAGAGGGAAAGCGAGATTGATAGAGTGACTGATACGTATATATACCACTGGATTTCACTATCTTCTCTAGTAAATTCACTCAGAAGGCACCGGTTTGTGTTTGAGCGTAATACCAAAAAGTTTCTTAAGGTGCTGCACAATAGGATTGAACACGAAACGATGTGGTTGCGAAGCTAATTTCTGAACCACACGGTGATGCCTATTCGTAATGCACTTATAATCTGTACTTGTAAGCAAAATCATCCGCACATGTATCACTAGACGTGTTTGGTTTCTGAAGTAAATTTGAATTTAGAACTGATGAATTAACGTTTCGTTCTTATGAATTTAAATCATGATTGCATCTGTTACGGTTTTTCATAGGCAGTATTATGACTAATTAGTATAATCTATGTTAGCTAACTCACCTACTTTGATATATGTATGAAAATGGAGAATATTACCCAAACAAATATCTCACCAGTGAGATAGCGTTCACACCTGATTCTCGGTGCATAACACTTTATTCATTTCACCAAGCTCTAGGCGAAGCCTGATGAAGTTACTTTTCAGAACAGGAGAGCTTTTGAAATTTTGAGACAAATGCTTTATAAAATACACACATCTAAACAAGTTGATTACACTGATGTGCATGGCTTTTGTTCTCTGATGTTGGAGACATGATTCCTTGGAATTTTGGTGTGCTGATTTTAAAAATGAAACCTAATTTATCACGTCAAATCTTTTTCACAACTTAATTGTCCATTTTCCCAGCAATTCCGGTTTGTCACTATCTCTAAGTATAGATTTGAGTTCATCAAATGCAGACCCATTCATGGAGTCTGACTTAACTTCGAAAACAGTTTTCCTATAACATTCAAAGGAAATGCATTTACAAAAGTGAAAACACAAGTCATGATTTAAGTATCGTCAGTAAATAAAAATATTACACCCGAACAACTTCCACTGCTTTCAATTTAACCAGTTTTAAATGTGATGATGATGGCAGAAATGTCCTTTATGCAATTACATGTTAATATAATAAACAACACTTTCTGTGGTCCTTGACTTCATACATGTCACATATCTGAGAAAACTATCTGCATTTACGCCCATGCTGTGCTTGATTTAGTGTGGGACAAGTTTTGTCGAACCTTTAACTATTTCTTATAAAATGTGCCATTAATGTTTTAATATGAAATCAAATAGGTTAAGAGCACTTTTTCCCCAACATGTTAAAAGAACTGTAAAAGAACTTCATAGTATGTATGCTCTGTATTTCCTTAATTTATAACTGTTAACAGTTTTGATTAAGACAGTGGCTGTTTCAAATATTTAAACAGTAATCTACCAGCTTTGTCTTGTGAGAAAATTATGATTGCAGTGTTTGGCGGGCCACAAATTCTGTGACTATTGAAGGACGAGCAGTTTTTGGAGACTATGTCAGGCTTCGAAAAAGAAGCTTGGAATGTTTTTGCTACAATTGTGTCTGGTTTCCTGGGTAGCAGGAAGTCATCAAATTATGACGAACTTGTGCAGGCTCTGCTGACTAGTTTTCGGGTGCTGGGCTACAACAGGAGTGTAAAAGTGCATTTCCTCCACAGCCAACTGGACTACTTCACTGAAAATCATAGTGCAATAATGATGAGCAAGGACAAAGATTCCACCAAGACATCGAGACCATAGAGACAAGGTATGACGGCAGGTGGAACACAAGCATTATGGTTGATTACTGCTGGTCTCTGCAAAGAGACTGCCGTGATGCAAGTTATTCGCGCAAAGCAGCAAAGAAAAAGTTCCCTCCTAAAGAAGCTGAGACTCCAGTTTGACAGAAATATCTATGTTAAGATATGTAATTAAACATTTTGTATAATTAAACATTTTACTCTATTAAACTAAACATTTTGTGTAATATATGTGTTAAACAATAAAACGTACTACTTGGCTTGTGTTAATTTCTTATTTCACTATTGCATTTAATGGCAAAATTGACATTTAAAGAAAAAAGACTTCCTGTTTAACGAATAACTTGATGTGATGGAAAATTTCCAAGGGCGTTTCTAAACCCAGCGCTATCAAATTAGGTAGGACTAGTTCTGAAGAGCAAGACAACGAAAAATATTTTCGAAAATATTCCTCAGTCAATATTCCTCAGTCAATATTCCTCAGTCAATAAAATAATAAAAGTAGGCAATAAAATAGCTCTTATTCAGAGTAAGCTGCAGAAAGAAAATGAAGTGATAGAAGAAAACTGACTGTAATTTTGAAATCACCATGCTAATTTTAGTCTAAATCAAGTGAAAAAGCAAACTCAACAAAAATTCTGTTCAAAATTTTGTAGATGTCATGAGTTTAATGCAAAACAAGCTAAAAAGAAAAAGAAAAGATACGCTACCCATATTTTAAGTACTTCCCGTGCATTATCTTGTTTGAATACTCAAATGAAACAACGAAAATTCTTTTCGTATACTGAACTTTTACGCATGTAAGCCACTAATATTGAATAAAACGGGATGAAATATCAGAATTTGAAAATAAAATCTGACACGAATAATAAAAGAAAAGAATACAGTCCTATCACGTGTCCATGTTACAGTGTTCTCACATGCCTCAACTATATAAGCACCCAACATTGAGGAGCAAACATTAATGTCGTTACGTCAACTTCCCTCTTGCCTCCGGAGGACAGTAAAACATATTTAATTTGAAATTCTAGGGTAGAAGATCTTGGCGTTGTATCAAGTGTGAAGACTCGACGTGTACGTTGATACATCTATTTGTCTATCTATCTATCTATCTATCTATCTGTCTGTTTGTCTCTCTCTCTGTCTGTCTGTCTGTCTATTTGAATATATGTATATATTGCGTACGCACACACACACAAGCGCACGTAGGCACACACACACACACACACACACACACACACACACACACACATGTGCATGAAGGGGACGCCTCTGATAAGAAACCAATAAGGTTTGAAAATCGATAAAGGTTGTTCATAATTTTTTTTAGGCTGCGGAGAAATGGTTAAAATTTGCCCCGTTTAATACTATACCATATGTTACATGTGTGTGTGTGTGTGTATGTGTAAATATGTGAGTGAGTGTGTGTGTATTTGTGTGCGTGTATATATGTGTGTGCTTGTATAATATGCTACTCAGGGGAGAGAACCGCTTCTAGGTTTGTATTATTGTTTTCCTTATGTTGTGAAATCTTTTTCAATGAGTGAAAAGAAGGGAGAGAGCATAGACTATTTCCATATTTCCATATAATTCATTTATAAAACTTTCCAGTCATCTTGGATTGTACCCTTTCACCTTTCTTCTAATCTCCTCAGCATCACATAACTCAAGATTTTGAATTCTCTCGTCATTTAGAAATTAAAGTTAAATACGATCGATGTTTTTGTTCTTTCATTTTTTTCTTTTAACAGTGGAAAAAAGAAAGGGGAGATATAGGGATAGGGAAAAAGAAACTTCAAAGTCATTTGAAGTTAAAATAAAATAGAACTGATTTTTCTATTTTGCCGTTTTCCCTTCTAACAGTGGAGAACAGTAGAGGAGAGAGAGAGAGAGAGAGAGAGAGAGAGAGAGAGAGAGATAGAGATAGAGAGAGGGAGAGAGATAGAGAGAGAGAGAGAGAAAGAGAGAGAGAGGGTGAGAAAAAAACCTCTCACGTGCTTTTGTTTTTGAAGTACCCTGCGTGTTATCTCTTTTTTTCCTAGTTCCAGTAAAAATTTGCCTTGTGTGGTGGTTCATCCAACAGTTACATTTAATGTTTCCTTTACAAGTCATACACAAGGCTTTGTGTGTTTTTTCCGGGTGCAAAGGAGGGATTTTCTAACTGTATTTCTCTGTTGCTTATTACGAACGCTTTCCTTTTTATTTCATTTCGCTTTGGGACTTTGTCAACAATTTCTGTGGATAACATTTAAAATGCAATCAGCCGTTCATATACAATATATAATGTGTGGCATATGTAATATATGACAATTATTCGGTAACCATGATAAAACTCCGAGTTTCGGATGTCAAGGAGAAACCCACGCCGCCATCTCTTCAGTTATCTGGCCATCGAAAAAAATACTATGAAAATGACCGTTAGACAAAGGGAAATTATTGTGTGATTGACCGTTATTAAGTCAAAAGAACTATTAGAATGACTGCTAACCCATAGTGTTTAAAAATGTAGATGAAAACATTAGCAAAAGAATTTCTAGCCTCTCCTCCGATATGGACATTTTTAATAGCGTTGCCCCAGTATACAATAAGGATCTAGAAGATAGTGGATTTAGCGAGGAAATAACCTATACACCTGAAACCAGTACAAGAATAAAAAAAGGAAACATAGGAATAGGAAAACCATCTGGTTCACACACCCCTACTCAGCCGAAGTGACCTTTAATATAGGCAAGTATTCCTTAGCACTAATAGATAGACATTTTCCAGTCAACCATAGTTACAGAAAGCTCTTTAATAGACATAACTTAAAAATCAGTTTCAGCTCAACTACTAATTTAAAAAAATATACTCGCACACAACACACAAAAACAACAACGACAGCAGCAGCGGCGGTGACAACGACAGCAATAACAGCAACACCAATGGACATGAATTTTTAAAAAGAAAAGAATGAAAACAGTAATAAACAAGTGAAGAACAAATATATAGAACGTGTGTTTATTTGGCAAAAAAAGAAAAAGAAAAAATGGCCATCTCGAAATACAAAAGTATCTGTTTCAACACACGAATTCACATCAGGAATTTTGCAACACAAATTGATAAACGTACGCCGGGGTTTTAATGGTGGCAGCTGATGAAGGGGATGTTTCTATGTGGCCTGCTTGTTTGTTGCACCTTGTTTACCATTTTGTCCATGTTCTTTTGCCACGTCATGTACCCAGTTATATATCTATATGTACATGTGGATGAAGGTATATACATACATGTACATATATATGCATATACTCATATATTGTTTATATAT
>NC_068982.1:164521504-164523145 GCF_001194135.2 Octopus bimaculoides
ATATATATATATATACTACTACTTATGAATGCGCATCAAAATTTGATGACAACGTCAAATCAAGACATTCATTTCCTCCACCTTCAGATCAGTGTTACTCATGGGGGCGGTCACTGCGAACAGGGCGGTACGAGATGAGCAGATCCTGTGACACTGATTTCACTGAAAGTAACCCCGAACAAAAGCTACTGGGGCTGAAGACAACGTCTCCGCCGCTGTTCCTGCAGTCTCCTGGGTTCGGTTTGAAAGTGGTGAGTTTCGACATCACACACGGACAAACATACCTTCCGATTAACAGCCAGAAGCTCCAACTGACTGGTAGGGACACTGCATAAAATGATGGACCGCTTCACACGACCATGGAAACGAAGTTTGAACGTCTACGGGGCCAATTCCAGTCTCGATGTCGTTGAAGAAGACCATTATGGCAGCCAGTTACACAATATTCAAATCACATGGCCAACTCAGCGGAGGAGATAAAAACGCCCTTTATAGCATAACTGAGTAATGCTTATAGAATGAAAATTTATAGACCTGCAGAGAATTGGAGTAAGGAATTAGGTTGGGAGAAATTGAGAGAAAATTAGACACAAACATATATTAAGAAAAGAGGGGAATGAAACAGAGAAAGGGGGAGAGAGAGCAAGAGGAAGAGAGAGAGAGAGAGAGAGAGGAAGAAAGAGAAAGAGAGAGATAGAGGTAGTAAGAGCAAACTTGGGGGAGATATGTGGTTCGATATTTTGTTTAAATCAATACCAATCAGACGCCGGTACCAAATACTACATTAAATTGCGAAATTGCTGACGGGTGTCAAAATAACATTAATCTATCTATCTATCTATCTATCTATCTATCTATCTATCTATCTATCTATCTATCTATCTATCTATCTATCTATCTAGCTATCTATCTAGCTATCTATCTATCTATTTCTCTTTCTCTCTCTTTCTCTGTATATATATGTGTGTGTGTGTGTATGTATGTATGTATATATGTATGTATGTATATAGGTAAATGTATGCATATGAAGTCGTAAAATACAAAATTGTATGACGTATCTATTCCATGTTTATAGTTGAATTTTTGCCATGAAACAATGAAATAAAATTCGAGCACCCCCTTCCAATGTCAGAACAAGGAAACAGAAATCGCCATATATTTGGTAACCCAGCAAGATACAGAATCCATAAAATGCTGTAAACAACATGATGAAATTGTAAGTAAAATTTATCTCTAAATTTCACACATGATTCAGAAATATTATTGATGTGTATTTAATCTCAATTGCTTATCTATGGTATTATAACGTATTTTTACGTTCCGTTAAAAAAAAGAAAATTATATTTGTGTGTGTGTGTGTGTGTGTGTGTGTGTGTGTGTGTGTATGTGTGTGTGTGTGTGTGTGTGTGCGCGTGCGTGCGTGTGTTATACATTTTAGTTATAATATTTTGCGTATATTGTTTACTTGTTTAGCTTCTTTTACTTTTGTGAATATGATGTTTGTAGATAAATGATTTTCTGTAAACATGAGGTGGGTGGCTCAAAGAAGACTGTGTGCGCAAGCACATTTATACCAGCAAAATAGAAATATATGTAACATAATATACATCCTATATACTATAAATAATATATATATATATA
>NC_068982.1:164523488-164524226 GCF_001194135.2 Octopus bimaculoides
ATATATATATATATATATATATATATATACATATACATATACATATATATATATATGATTATCGAGACGTATGATAATCTAAGCTTGAGTTCACACATCAGCAATAACGCCGATATGGCCCGCAGATGTTTTCTAGCATCCTTAGAAATTCGCACTCTAGAGATCCTGATGACATAATCTTTTTCTTTTTCATCATTGATCTATTTCTACGTCAATACCGATGCCTACTGTGATTTCTCAATATCAAACAACGTATTATGTGATTTGAATCACCACAGGGTTCACATGATATGAGAAATAAGATGGCATGTCAGGGTATGGTTACCAGGCGTGCCTAAAGAAAGCGAAATAATATCTCTCAAACATATTATCTGCTATATCATGGTGAGCACCACATGGTTTGTACAATGCAGAATATTTTATCCACGTTGTCCCAATCATACTGATATCGAGATTACGAACCATTCACACCTAGGATTCTGTACCGTTAATTCCTTACAAAAATCGAGCCTTATATTACATGATGATATTGCGGCGCATTGTTTTGTTCATTTCATCTGGTCATGGCTTAATCACATCTACTCTTAAAGAAACGAGAAAGCAGCTCTTACTCAGAATTACCTGAAACCTCTGCGTCTAATTGACACCACTACTGCTCATAACCTACATATATATATACATACATACATACATATTTATATATATATATATATATATATATACATATATATATATATA
>NC_068982.1:164525933-164527746 GCF_001194135.2 Octopus bimaculoides
TATATATATATATATATATATATATATATATATATATATATATGATTCAGTCGTTTGACTGCGGCCTTGCTGGGGCGGGTGTGGATGCTGATTAGTACGTGTAGATGTGAAGAGTTGTGTATGAGAAAATAATTACAGGTTTGTGGAATTATTTATCATATAGTGTAGAAATAAGAATCACAGAAAATAACAGGCAGGCTCCGGAATACTCGCGCACGCACGCCCATATACTCTCAGCGCAGATAAACAAGTAATAATCAAACCCCACTCGAACAAATTAACAACAATGAAGCTGCGATGTATTCGATCTTGCAAACATACTGACTCACATATATCTCAGAATAAATGTTAGTAGATCTAGCCTAGATAAAGAACAATAAGAATGGAAGGAAAATCGCGCGTAATTCATTTTGGTATTCAATGGCGATCAATGGATTGGCTAATTGATCAAACAGTTGGTTAATATATCGATCAGTTAAATTTGTTCACTGTTTAACGACAAAAACAAAAACAACAACGACGATGACAATGATGATGATGATGATGATGATGATGGTCATGATAAGGATAATACTTTCTACTGTAGGCACAAAACAAGTTGATTACATGGCCTGTCTCCTTAGTGTGATATGATGCAGGTGTTGTTCGATGGAAAAAGGATGTAATTGAGAAAATTGATAGAAAAAATAGGTAAGTGATTATAATGAACAAAGAACAGCACCCTGAAAGCGATGTCGATACACCGTATGTACCTAGAAACTAGGGAGGAATAGACAACATATTCTGCGAGATCTGTGTTGCTAATGAGGAACACAGTCCTGATGGTACGTGAAACAGTAGATTGAACCTTTGGTTGATGCTTTTAGAAATGGCAACAAGATAACTAGTAACAATATGACACGGCGGAAAATATCTAACAAATAAGAACGCGAAGAAATATTAAACAGCTGCAAAAGGAAAACGATGCATGAGCAATACCTCAGCGAAATGGAAGGAAAAAGCAAGACTAGCACCTGGAAGTGGCTAAGAAAAAAATTATTTGAAAGAATACACTGAGGCATTGATAGGCAGTGTCCGGGAACAAGCTCTGGGAACAAATTACAGCAAGTTCGAAATAGGTAAAAGTAGTGAAATGCCTATACGGCAGCAAATACGAAACAGTCTCTCACAATGTGTGTGATTCATCAAATTGACTCTAAAATAGAACGAAGGGAGGCATGATAACTTGGCTAAGAGTGGGAAGAACAGTCAGCAAGAATAATGAATATAAGATGTTGTGGGATTTTGTAATCCAATGCGATTCATTGATTGATGCTCGGAGACCAGACATTGATGTAGTTGACAAAATGGTGAAGGAAACCAAGATAATAGATATTGCCATAGCTGCGAATGTACGAGTGGATGACAAAGAACAAGAAAAGATTGAAAAGTATAAATCATTAATACAAACAATAAAGAAGGTAATTGTCATCTAGTAGCTGGTGGGGCATTGCGAGCATTAACAACCGGACTTTCTAAATTTGTTCGAGAAATTGGGATTGTCATGATGCAGTATTCTCAGAAAACTTGTCTTTTATATTTGAGGTTAGTATTTATATCTTAAGTATAGAGGAAAGAGAGGAGCACTGAGAATTTTGACAAGAGTTTGTTGTCTGCTCTTAGAGAATTAACTGGAGCAAGTGAAAACAAGAGCTCTGAGATGTGAAATGAAAATAAAAAAAAATAATTATATTATACACACACGCACATACATACATTTATATGTATATATATATACATGCATACATACGCACACACATGTATATATATATAT
>NC_068982.1:164527988-164534515 GCF_001194135.2 Octopus bimaculoides
TATATATATATATATATATATATATGGTTTACCAAGCGACATCGTCAACTGAGACATCATGTGACCTTCCTTCACTAATTGCAGCCCATCACCGACAGTCATCTAGGACTTCCTGTACCTGTGTATGTGCACGTGATTGAGATGAGGAAATATACTATTGTTATCAAATTTCTCAACACTCTTCTATTTATAAAAAAAACCAATGTTCTTGGTGAAATGGAACCATACCCTCTATACCAGTATGTCCGTTGCTGCCAACTCATTAAACATATAAATAGAATTACAAGAGCATAATGATAAAATTTGTTTTATTATGTTTAATATAACCTTTTCATCACATAACTCTATGCATTACTATTTAACAGCTTAGAGATTTGTTCAATGTTCTAAGTAGAGAGACACAAGTAGTTAATAAAAGCAGTCATTACGAAATGTTTATGTGAGTTATGCCAGTTAATTAAATGGATCATAAAATATTAAGTTCTTTGAAATAGTTCAAAGAAATTTTTAGAGTGGATAAAAATCGATTGTACACATACCAGTATATTACAGGCATACCTTTATATGGCTTAAAAGGGTGAAAGATAAAGTCAATATCTGAAAATTTTTAATCTCATCAATTATGTTATATTGTAGATATAGGAAAATCTCTAACGTATCATGAGGTTGCACTCACGACATCATATTGAAACACAGCGTTATATTCACAATGGTTGTTTTGCAATTGTATTTAGTGTAGAATCAGTTTGCCATACATCTACAACACCTTCATGGAACTATTTCCACGACCTTATAGTAAATGTGCAAGAAAATACTTTATTGCGTGTATTACATTATACCATTACAATACACAATATGTCGGTATGTGCGTGATTTAAATGGATATCATCGCTCTATCAGCATTCAATAATTTCAGTTTCAAAGGCGGAGTGCTGAGAGAATGCTTAGCGGCATTTCGCCCGTCTTCACGTCCTGAGTTCAAATTCCGCCGAGGTTGATTTTTGCCTCTCATCTTTTCGGGGTCGATGAAATACGTACCAGTTAAATACTGGAGTTGATGTAACCGATGAACCAGCTCCACAGAAATTGCTGGTCATGTGCCAAAATTAGAAACCAGTATTTTCAGTTTCAGTGTGGGATTTCAAATCAAGTAACATGCCATACATTCATAACTCTCAAATGTAAATTATAACCACTGTATAGATCCTTTACACTCCTATTTGGAGGTACCATAATATTGGTATGCTACCACTGTCTGTATTAGTAGAACTGTTATATCATTGAACTTATATTTGTAAGTGAAGTAAAGGTTTTCTTATACAGAGAAGCGAACACAATGCACATATTTCCAGAGAAAATAACCTCACTAAAATAATATTCAAAATAGGATAAAATCATATATCAATTATATATGAAAATTCTAGTAAAATTCACAAATGATTAGTTTCTCAGAAGACAACATTATGATCCATCAATTTTTTTTATATGTGTGTTATTAGAGACATCATGCATTTTTGTTGATATTGATCTTTATGGTTTATTACTGACGTGATTTAAATGAAAATCTGCTTCTCATATGATTTTAATTTATTTAAAATGAACTCTGTTTACATGCCTGCTTTCGTTGAGAACAATTTCCGAGTAATTTATAATTGCGGTGTTAATTACCAAATATGCGGAGACTATCAACTACCTTAATCAGATTAGTTTCCATGATTGATCAACGTATCTAATCAGAGGCTAATATCTTCATTTTGACTTGGTCAATTTTTATGCATTTCGAATATTCATTTAGTGTCTAGAATGTTAACAGTATTTGCATTAATTTTTATCCTTTTAGAATGTTATTTAGTAACTGTCAATTAATACCATAATTATTCATGTTTATTTCATTGCACTCTGCAGTTATAGTGATATGACGACACATGTAAGCTTATATTTCAACACACAAATTAGCTCGAAGTCTTAGATAGTATAGTTTCCTTTTAAAATAACATGCATATACATTTTAGTGTCAACATACAGATTCATTATAAAATTTATTTAATTAATAGATATATTGCTATGATCTGGATTGTGAGCTGCATTCACGACCAAGTCACTTGTCAGACGACTTAGACATCAATGTAGTGCACAGTAGTTAGTAAGGTACGAAATGCCGGTCTATATAACCAAGTTGTTTGTTACACAGCCACTACATCATTCGTTGCTCTTTCAAACTTATCCTACCTATAAAGCAGTAATGGCATTATAATAAATTGCCTAAAGGGAATGGAAGTATATTTATTCGGTTTTAAACTTTTGAAAATTTAGAAACAGAACTTAGAACACAAATTACTATACAGGGAATAGCCTGCAAATTTGAAGATCGATTTAAACAACGCTGTTTGTTATCACCTACCCCCGACTCATCAATCCATTCTCATTATGTAATTGCCTCCATCTATAAAACATTGGATACGCACTAATAAAATACCCAAAGGAAATGAAAGTATATTTAGTCGGTTCCAAAGTTTTGTAAGTTTAGAAAATTGCACAATGAACACAAATAAGTTGTTTCATAGGCAAGGCTAGTGAACAAAAAAAAAATAAATTTAAGGAAGTTAGGGAAGTTGATTCGCTGTTCTTACTGAAAGTAAAGTAGCAACATGTTAAGATTCCTTTCGTGTACATGGACAGCACAATCCTTGTTGATTTGTTATTACCTACCCCTAAGTAATCCATAATCGATCAGGTCTAAGATGAAATGCATTCCAGCTATAAAGATTCCATTTTCATTTAGCTATGTTCTATTTAAAAGTGTATTATCCAGTGTTCGTCGTTTCCTAGTTAGGTAGGGTGTGATTTATGAGAGGTTTTAGTTGTTATTTCTAGCAGGCTAATTAACCACATACAGGATGGTAAGTAAATAATTCCTTGTTGGAGAAAGTATAGTTTTAATGCGCAGTTCTATTTCCAGGTTTTGTGAGATTATTTATCCTGGTTGTGAAATATACAAATTTCCTGTGATTCGGAAAAGGAAACTTTTGCGTTCGTTACTATAAATTGCAGGGTAGGAGAAAACCCTCCACACACAGTTCCTCATCAATTGCAGCCAGTTGTCTTTAACCCTGGTTCCAGAATTCCAGAACTTTGAAGAGTATAGTACCACCTCTTACCGAATATGGCGCCCTGATCTACTCTGACCCTGAGTAGTTGTACCTTTTAGGGTCCCAGATTTGGGTGAACTCGCGTGAACCAATGGGAATGAAACATACCGACTTATCGATAGAATTTCCTTCTAGGAGAAAGTAAACGCGTGTAAAAACAAAACAAAACAACAACTTGAAGTGCAGTCTACTTCTGATCACCTCAGCTTCAGTTGCACCAGTGGGCTTATAGATGAATGCGCCGAAAAGTGGCTTCATTGCTGAGCGACACTTTCACACTTGAAACAAATTCACACATAGGGACTTCTTGGACTCTCGGAATATTTACATGAAATTTACATGAGTTTAAGAAACGGTCTTGCTTGGTTAACATTTGAATCTACTTGGTCAACATTTGAATCTTGCTTGGTCAACATTTAAATAGGGCGGCGAGCTCGCACAATCGTTAACACGCTGGGCAAAATCTTAGGGGTATTTCGTCTGCCGTTACGTTCTGAGTTCAAATTCTGCCAAGGTCGACTTTGCCTTTTATTCTTTTGGGGTCGATTAAATAAGTACCAGTTACGCACTGGGGTCGATGGAGTCGACTTAATCTCTTTGTCTGTCCTTGTTTGTCCCCTCTATGTTTAAACCTATGTGGGCAATAAAGAAATAATTATTTGAATTTACCACGTATTTATTAACTGTATATGTATGTATTAACTGTGTGTGTGTGAATCTGAGTGTATTTGTGTGCATGTATCTGTGCTTACTCCAACATATATATCTTCAATCAAGTGAATTACCTGCTCAGTATCTGCTCAATGAAGAAACACAGTAACAATTAGTTAGAATCACTGTGGCAGTGTGTGACAAGGTTGTAACTTTTGAAGTACACGAGTAATCTATCCGACAGGCTTCTGTGGAGTTTCTGTCTAACTAATTACATGGAACGGACCGTTTCAGTGTAATTGAAAATAATGTTTACCGAAGATAGCACGCAGTAGGATCGAAAAAAGGACTAGCGGTGGCAAGGCAAGGTCTATATTAAGCTACACAATAATTATGCTTTTCTGAGAAGTTCAAAATAAAGGCTACTATTGCGCACTGAGGACATAGAAACATCTGACTAGTATGGGAAAACGTACGAGTTCAATTTCTATACTATTTCTTCAGCAGAACTTCTGTATCTATGACAATATCTATGCGTTGAGGCTTTTTAGATTACAGAAATATGCCGATGACCCAATTTGTCGTGGCCCGCTTTAACTTCTCTCGGAGCTTGAAGGACAGAAGCTGAACGTAGTGTAAAGACAACCTGAATAGTTACCGCAGTTAGGTCATCCGACGTGCTAACAATTCCACTAATCCAATGCCCAAGAATAGTACTTTATTTATCGTCCCCATAACAATGAAGAGATGCGCTCTGAGTTCAGATCCCATGACTATTTACAAACTATGTTACAGAAACAATTTAGCTGTTTTGTGAGAAAATATATTGACTGGAATTCGATATAATTACTATGTAAATGTATATTGTTGTTTGCGTTTGTATTGCATGGAAGAGATATGGTGACATGTTATTAGGCTTCGATTACTGTAATTACTATTGTTGTTCTAATTGCTTAACCTTTCTTTAGTCATGTCTAGTGACAGGTACTATGTGTTGTGTGATGCGGTATAACCACTACGTACTGCATTATAATAGCTTGGATAAAACCTAGTCTCATAATATTGTGCAATGTAAAATCATTTTTGGTGGGTATGATGTCACAAGATGGTTAAGTATTGCAAATAATGTTATAATTTGGTGGGGTTTATTTCTGGTGTAGCATCGCATGCACTATGTGACGTAGTATTGCATGGAGTAAATGGTGTGTTAACATGTAGCAGAGATTGAAGCAAAGCAATAAAGATTTAATGTAAAAAAAATAGAATACAGACTTTTATGATACATCAATGTCTTTTGTGATCGAATTCTGCATATTATGCATACGTATGGTTGCATAACAATATGGGATAAGAAGATATTTTATAGAAGTATGTATAGTACTGACTGTATCACTTAAGCAACAGCATCTCATAACTGTAACATGCATTTACAGAAAAGACCATCTAAAATATTCGTTTACATTCTGTGTATACAGCAGGTTGTGCGTATACAAATACTTCTGAATTAAACAATGGGCTAAATGAACCGTTAGTCACATTTTATTAGATCTTTTCAAGGATTATAACACTTCTTTTAAATTACGTTCTTTATGAATCTGTATATATTTCTCGGGTTTTCTGGAAATGTATTCTGCACACCGATAGCATCTGACAGTAGCTTTGTTAAACATGTTTTCAGAACTACATCATATAGTAAGAGGCTCCCATTAAGTTCGTTTTACATGGGATTCACATTATGTAATTGTTGCATCCATTAATCGATTTTATTTCGATTCAAAATGTTATGTGCTCGAGTGTATATGCTTCACATTCCCACCACACGCATAACAATCTTCTCGCTATACACCCACACGCGTACATACAAACAGACAGACAGATAGACAGATGGACAGACACACACACACACACACACACAGACAAACACAATCACACATAGGCGGACACACATAGGCATTTCTGTAGGGAGTTCTTCGAAACATTCGAAGTGTTCAATACAAGAAGATAACTTGAAATTTCTTTCATTCATTTATATCAATATTTTAACGCAGCTATCTATCATTTGACTACTTTAGGATTCGACAATCGATAGATTATTTAGATCTAAGGACTTCTATTATATATGTGTACATATACATCTATCTATCTATCTATCTATCTATCTATCTATCTATCTATCTATCTATCTATGCATGTAGATCTATATACATAACTACATACATAGCTATATACATGGATACATATATACATACGTACACACCCACACATACATACACACGCACACACACGCACACACAAACATACACACACACACACACTCACACGTATCATGTAGTTCGAGTCAACCTCTGGCTAATCTTAGTTAAGTTGTGGGTTCACAGGTCCCTATGACGGTATTGCCTGAAGACTATACCCACTCTGACCCTCCCAGGAATAGTGGACGAAAGAGGATGGATTTTATCTATATAATCTCCAGTTGTTACCTTTGAGTAGTGAGGCATATCCCCCTCCATATTTTGAAGAGGTCATGGGCCAACAGGTTTTGAGATCTGACGATAAAGCTAAACTCTTTATGGATGGGGAACCTAAGGTAATCCCATGAACCGATCTTCACCATTTTTAATATATACTGCTTCACATCTTGGAGTGTGTTCTTTAGAATTTATGTTTTCTACAAACGATGGATATATGTATATACATATATATGTGTATATATATATATATATATAT
>NC_068982.1:164534746-164545139 GCF_001194135.2 Octopus bimaculoides
TATATATATGTATACATACATACATGCATCGTTTGTAGAAAACTTATATCCGAAAGAAGTACAGTCTAAGATGTAGAATATATATATATCTTTATACACACACACACACACACACACACACTTGTTTTCTCGTATATATTCCCGTTTGTATTATCATGGTTGCCAATAAGAATACACTTCTCCCCCATTTACATGACCTCTCTCTGCATGTTAATCGCGAATAAAAGAAACAGTAAATGAGGCGAAAATACCATCAAATCTATACAAAGTAAAGTCGACCGCAGTGATTGTAACAATTACCGTAGAATCTCTTTCCTGAGTAATATTAATGGAGACTTTGTGCTAGTATGTCGTACGTGTGTAATTGTTTCCTACATTCATCTACTCAAAATCACAGCATTTTTAGGAAGAAAGAATATCTGTTGATACATATAATAGTCTCTATTTGACAACTTTCAGAAAAAACTTTCAGCTGCGATGAATATTGTTTATTCACCTAGTCGCTAGAAGTAGCCTCTTTACTCTGCTACACAGACGGGATTTTCCATTATCAGTCTGGTTAATTACATAATTTCATAAATTTATGCAAGGTATCATGCTCTACTATGGTTCATTCGTGAACCATTCCCAATCCAGTGTAGATAATGTATAAATCTCTACTCGTACCCACACACTTTGACCTCTTGTTTCTACTGATATCGCATGCCGCAGGTCGTCTGGAGATCCCCACGCAAAGGCTTGATGTGATATTGTACAACTTCTCTTATCTCTAAAGAAAACTCAAAGTTATACTGCCATGACAGCAAAGATGCTGCATGAATTTGATGTCGCTCTGACACCGTAATCAATAGAAGCACTCAAGAGGCTTGTGAAAGGTTTTGACGTAACTTGTAAAGACTTTGGGTTGTCTAACAACCTCCATAACACGAATGCTTCAGGATGTAAGCAACTGTCCTAATATCGAAACCGGAAATTAGATCCTAGAAAAGGTAAGGAATTTCTTCTATCTCCACTTCACAAGCTGTAGGAACATATTTTTATCCGTACTGAACTCAGCATGGTTGTCGGTAAGGCATCAACAATGATGGCTCAATATTCCAAGGGTTATGAGAGAAAAAAAAACAATGCTGATCATCAAGAAAATGAAAGTCCCTAATTTCTGTGTCTCCATCAGTTAAGCGAACATAAATGTCGGGTCGAAACATGGACAACGTATACACACTAGAAACACCGCTTTAAAGTCTTGTAATCACGGATGTACTACAAAAGGTGAAAAGTCTAACAATGCATGGCTCTGTTAGAGTAAAATATAAACCAAAATCAATAAACAGATACCCTTCACATAAAATGAATAGGGAAACTTATCAGGACTGAACCGCAGTATATTTTTTAATATCTGGAGACGACGATTTCATCAGTTATAAAAGTATTCTCATAACCCGATCCAACAGACATCAAAGACGCTCGAACAAATACCATAATTGCCCTCATTTCATTCCGATGAAAAGAAGGTGAAGGTATTCAAGAGTTAATGCACCAACTGATTCGGGAATAATACTGTGTTGAACTAAGTGTAAAGAACGAATAAGAAAGTATGAAAATTCCTACGTGAGATATTTTAATTTCAAATATTGCCGCTTTTTCTTCCTATAAGAGGTTTGACAGAAATGCTTTTTTCCATATACAAGGATACATATATACATACACGCGCCCATAAGCGCGCGCGCACGCACAAACATACGCACAGAGACACGCACACACACACACAGACACACACGCACAGGTACATCATGCAGGCACACACATATACATGATGCACGCATACACACATACATATGTATGCAATATCTCGCACTTCATTACATAGAGGTACGTCGATGAATGTGTTTATGGGTCTTTATTTAGTTAATGGGTGTAAATGAAAAGAAATTTGCTCCCTATTTCTAACGAATCGAAGATGGCATAACAGCTTTATTTCATTAACTTAAAACAATGTTGGCTGCTGTTGTTTGATCGAACATAGATATACTAAAAGACGTTCTAATCGTGACCTTTTCGTAAGTTTGTACATCATAAATACATCGTCCAATATAACTTTATTTAAGAGGATAGCTTGTGAATTAAGAGAAGTTCATCTCTTATTCCCTGCAGTACTGTAAATCATAGAGATCAACCAAAATTGATTGTCTTCACCTTATATCAAATTATTTTGTTAAGCCGTGATATAACAAGCAGCTATGAAGACATTCTCTTCTACCAGAAAATCATACGCCTGCATATACGTTCACTCCCACTTTCATCACTTCAGAGAGACAGTGTAAAGAATGAGTCGCTAATATTTCATGAAATCAGAGAGAGATTTGTCGGAAAAATGGGCACACAGTAGCGGTTAACTACAGAATATTTAATAGGCGATGAAAATACGAGTCAGAAGTTTCAGTTTCATAAATGGATATACATACGTAAACCCCATTATAAAAAGGGTTTTATTTCCATTTGTTCGCTTTATATTTTATGTACGTTATTAGGTGTGTTATTTTTCATATGGTATAATTTTATATATTTCAAAAAATATTTTATTTTATAGGATAATCTAGCGTCATTTGATTTCCATTAGTCTAAAATTATGAATATTTACGAACCGTTTGAACGTTAATAAAATATTTTTCGTATCATAATTCTTCACAGCTGTCGCTGTTCATATTTCGGCTCTACAAATTATCATGAATATTAATGAATCTTTCGACTGACTTCATAACGAAATGTCTTCTGGAAAGATATTGCATTATTGTATCCATATATCTTAAAGTTAGTCATATTTCATCTATTTACATTAAGTGTTCACCTTCGGCACTGGCACTGATTTACGTTGGTTCTTACGCTTCGAGACCATTTATAACTCAGAAAACAAATGTTGAGGGTTAACTGTTTCTCAAATAATCTATTCCAAGCTTGAATCGTAAGGAGCACGTTCAAAATACATGATGACTTTTGGCCGAAGAGGGATTTGGTATATATATATATATATATATATATATATATATATATATATATATATATACACATACACGAGGGGAAGCCAAAATTTATCCGAACTTTCACCATAGCATATCTTTATAATTGTCACACTGCCTTCTATGCATGCGTGATTATAGTTGGTACTATTGTCGTCACGTGATCGAAGTTTGAGCCTGATCACGCCATTTTTCTTTCTGGCCTTACAATGTAAGCACGGCCGCTCCACTAGCAATGTGCACCAAAGAAGAACAAGGAGCAGCGATCTGATTTTTCTCGTCAGAAGGTATGTCAGGTACTGGAAAAGGAGTGTACGATCAAGAGTGCAAGACACGGTGTTTTGCTTCCCGACAAATTGAAGCTAGTACTTCGCACGAACGCCAAAACCTAATATCGATGAAAGTTTTGTTATTGCATGACAATGCACGCCCAAACACGCCCCGACTGTTGAAACCATTAACCAAATATACTAAAAGCCTTCGATGAATTTCAGCACCTGACATTCCTGCCAACAAGACAAATCGGATCACTGCCCCTTGTTGTTCTTTGGTGCACATTGCTAGTGGAGCAGCCATGCTTACATTGTAAAAGCCAGAAAGAAAAATGGCGCTCCCAGGCTCAAGCGTCGATTACTTGTCCACAATAGAACCAACCATAAACAGGCATGCGCAGAAGGCAATGTGACAATAGTAAAGATATGT
Source organism: Octopus bimaculoides (assembly GCF_001194135.2). Classification (NCBI taxonomy): domain Eukaryota; kingdom Metazoa; phylum Mollusca; class Cephalopoda; order Octopoda; family Octopodidae; genus Octopus; species Octopus bimaculoides. The sequence goes on from NC_068982.1 coordinate 164,538,463, forward strand.
TATGGCGAAAGTGCGGATAATTTTTGACTTGCGCTCCTATATTATTTAATAAACACAATATATGTTTTTATGTGCTATTATTAGTTTCATGCGAGGAAAGCATGCCACACAGTGTTTGTTAACACGTCTGCTGTCTCAGCACTGCTCACATGGCTCAACAAACAAAAAATAGGAGGATAGAATGAAAGAAAAAGCGAGAAAAGTCGAGAAAGAAATAAATATGAAGTGTGGGAGACTGAAAAAGTGAAAAATGGAAAAGACTCTTATGGTCGGAGTCTTACGCGAATTATTAGAAAGGATCACAAAAGTACAGCTCCCAAAATCACTGCAGAGCTAATGACCATCTCGAGAACCCAGTTTCTACAAAAACTGTTCTCCGGGAGCTGCACAATGCCCGATTTCACGGGAGGGCTGCAATCAGAAAACCACTACTTTCAAAATCAAACGTTGCAAAGCATTTAGAGTTGAGTCAAAACCTACAGAAATGGTCCCTAGAGCAGTGGAAGAATGTTGATTTTCTCGGACGAGTCATCCTTTACCCTATTTCCGACCACCGGCTGAGTATACCTGTGAAGACAGCAAAAAGAAGCATTTGACCCAGATTGCCTTCTTCCAACTGTTAAACATGGAGGAGGATCTGTGATGATGTCTATATCTTAGAAAACCCACCGGCCCAATTGGTTTCCTTTCATGGCAGAATTAATAGTCAAGACTATTTAAGCATTTTATCTGATCACATTCATCCTGTAATTGCGAACAGTTTCCGGAGGGAAACACAATCTTTCAGGATAATAATGCACCAATTTACACAGCTAAAGTTGTTACTGAATGGCACGAGGAATCTTCTAGCGAAGTTGAACATCTTATCTGGCCACCACAGTCCCCAGATCTCAATATTATTGAACATTTATGGTGCATTTTAGAAAAAAAGAAGTAAGAAGTCGATAACCTCCACCATCATCACTACAAGAACTGGAGACTGTCTTAGCTGAAGAATGGACAAAAATTCCATTGGAAACAGTTCAAACCTTGTACGAGTCCATAACTCGTAGAATTCAAGCTGTAATTACTGCCAAAGTCGGTCCCACCACATATTAAAATAAATTTGTTTGAAATTTTAAGGTGTTTCCATTATTTTGTCCAACCCCTGTATGTAAGTATATGCCCTCACGCGTGTTGATATATGTACGTGTGTCTGTATGTGTTAGTGTACATATTTGACAATATGTATTCCAGGGCTGATCAATAAGTATTCGGACTGTTGCTATAGTAACGAAATGTAAAGCTGCTTGGCAAAGATTGACCCTGAACTCTGCTGTGCATGCACGCTAACTTTTAACGTTCTAGCTCACTTCCGCTGCTTACAACACGCCAACACGCCTTGGAAGGATGGTGTGTAACATGTGATCGTCGCATTGACCACGACAGAGAAAGTCGTATTGGCGATAACTACTCAGAGGCCTACGCAAAGTTGCACAAAGTGTATGGAGAGGAGTGTATCAGTCGCACACAAAGATACGAGTGGTTCAGACGTTTCTATGATGGCCGAAAAAATGTCGATCGTTTTGGGAGATCCGCTATCAGCAGAACTTTTAAAAATATCGCAGATGTGCGTGCATCTGTGAGGGGAAATCGTCGAATCACCGTCCATGAGTTATCAGAGAATGTTACGGTTCAGTTCAGTCCATTATCACTGGAGATTTGGGTATGAGACGTGTGTCTGCTAAGTTTATGTCAAAACTGCTTTCAACTCAGCAAAAAAAAAAAAAAAAAAAAAAAAAAAAAAAAAATCACTCGCGCTTCAGTTCTACAAGATCTCCTTGATTATTTCGAGAACGATGAAATCTTTTTGAAAACTTTGTGTAGGCCTCTGAGTAGGTATCGCCAAGCTTTTGACAAAACTTGACGTAGATTCTCTTCTCAATTTTCTCTGACATGGTCAATGCGACGATCATACGCCACACTCGTTCCTTCGATTCACTGCTGTAAACAGCGGAAGTGAGCTAGAATTTTATTCCAGTCTTGATCACAACTGTTGGATGAACGGGAACGTGAAACTCTGAATAACAGTTTTTGTGATGTTTTTGTAGCTTTGATAAAAAAACATATTATTCTACCTTCGGTATTCGAGTACTATTTTACCACCTTGTTTTGCATTTATGTGTTTACTCGTGCATATGTGTGTGTCTCCATATATATATTTCCTCGTAAAAATAGAATATGTATATTACTTAACAGAAAATTATTGAGACACACCATTTTAATGTTTAACACATTTTACTAGAGAACTATAAAACAGACATTGTAATATTTGCGTATATACATAAAACACAGACACACACACACTCTCTCTCACACACACACACTCTCACACACACACGATATACATATATATATATATATATATAAGGAGAGAGAGAGAGAGAAAGAGAGAGAGAGAGAGAGAGATTTGCGTGCGTGCGTTTGTGTGTATGTGTGTTTGTGTGTTTGTGTACGTGAATGCATTGTGGAGAATTACATGTAGACACAAAGACGCTCAAAGAAAAATGATTTGTGCATTCATTTGGCTTTATATGTAAATAAGAAAGTGTTAAATACGCCTAGAAATGCTGACAAGCTACACTAACTGTATTTAGTTTTAGTAGATAAAACTTGAAATAGATATCATCATCGTTTCACGCACGTATGCAGGTGGATATTAATTTTAGTCGATAATGCTGTGAAAATAATGTGTGAATTTTATGTTGCAGTTTCGAAAATATATAATGTTATGCAGATGCGAAGTATAAATACACATTGCGTACACATTCAGACATTCACCCATACATTTTGACTCGTGTGTTTAGTTGCTTGCTTAAGCCATCGAGTGAACATATTTAATATGTATTTATCAGTACCGACGTCCTGTGTTCCTATATGAATAACACGTTAATATGTTCCATTGTACAGAAAAAGAGAACCCTGTAGGCTAACTACGTCATGTCTCACCTAATTGCGAGATTAGCATTGTATTATAATTCTTGAAAAAGTATCACGTCTAATGGTTTTCTGATTTAATTATATATACATATATACACACACACATACGTACATACACATACATACAAACATACATACATACATACGCACATACATATATATATAGAGAGAGTTATGCATACGCACACAGACACCCACGTATACATACTGAAGTCTTATTATACCATTAGTCTATACTGTCGTGGAAGTATTACGGAATATATACACTCAGCCTACACTAATACCGATAACGTGTATGATTTATTTATACTCAGGGAATGTCTATTTTCCATTGCATAATCAATATAGAATTTTGCATTTGAGTTATTAATCTCTTATTTGTCAATTACGTTGAGAGCTATGCTTCGATAAATAAAAGCGAAAAACTTGGAGTCTGTGGCCTGTACTTCACAAAAAAAAAAATGGAAATTGTATTAATCTTTGACGTATTTTGTATTTTCTGAGCGCACAGTTTTTGTAGCCAGTTTTAAAATGCTTCCTGCTTTCTAGTTAACGTTTTAATGATATTCGTGTTTAATATACGTGTACCACTAATTTTTTTCATGTAGGTGGGACCTCTAAATTACCATTAATGGTTTCCATTTGCGTATTCACCTGCTTCATCCGTAAGAACCGTTCTTTTATATGATATATATGAGGAAGACTAAATGTGTGGTTAGGATCCCTGGTAATTCTTACTCTTTCAAGAACTTAAGAAAGGCATCTCATTCTGCAATAGCATAATACTCTGTTGCAGAATAGAAATTTCTGAAGAGAATATTCGCAAATTTCAATCGTTTATCTTTAGGCAACTCCGCACCGATGAAAACCTAATTACATAAATACACAGATACATAGATATATACGTAGACATACGCACATATATTATTTATTTGTTTGACAATAAAGCAGTCTCTCTAGTTGATACAGTTCAGCTTCTAATTACTGTTGGTATCAGTATCCGAAATACAGATTCAAATATCTAGTTTCATAGCATTTATTCAGTCGTCATTTGGGAAGTGAGTTGTTGCAAGAGAGCACTGACAATTAATTTCCTGTAACACGAACAGACACATTTGTTTTCATATCTAAAATACACATTCTCAAATTTATGAATATTCGTTTCTACTCTAGGCACAAGGCCCGAAATTTTGGGGGAGGTGCCGCCAGTCGATTAGATCGACCCCAGTATGCAACTGGTACTTAAGTTATCGACTCCGAAAGGATGAAAGGCGAAGTCGACCTCCGCAGAATTTGAACTCAGAACGTAAAGACAGACGAAATACCGGCGTGCTAACATTTCTGCCAGCTCGCCGCCTTTCAAATTTATGGATATTACATTAGATATGTATGCGGGTTACACTTACCAACTCCAGAAACCTTAACGAAGAACTGCCAAGACGAATTCAAATATCAAACGTTATCATCTTAAAAAAGAAAAAAAAAATGTTAGCGGTATAAAGAAAAATAATTGTCCGCTGCTCACTTGTAGAATTTTTATACGAATGTACGAAAGCAGCAACAGTGAAGTTACACGAACACGGCACAAAAAATATAAGTTCGCCTTTCAGAAAACAGCATAGATTGCGGAAATAAATTATGTAACTTAAATATGCTTATTTAAATTTATCTTTGTTTCAAATAAGTTCACCTAAAGAACAAAAGTTAATAAACACATATTCACTCATTTTTTTCTTTTATATTTGCCATCCTAAAATTGAATATTTTATACGTGCGTATGATCATGTATATTTGTGTTTCGTCTACGTGTGTGTGTATGTGAGTGTGTATGTGCGTGCGTCTGAAATCTGCAGAGATGTAAGAAGCCTAAATATTTCCATCCTCACGACGAGCTAATTTGGAAAAAAATGCGTTATAACATACACCATGGATCAAAGTAAAAAAAAAAAAAGAAAATTGTTGCTAAATTAATGTACGAATGTACACACACACTGACTTCTGCACACGCATACATATATGGCTGAAGCGGGAAGACCGAATATGGCTTGAAAGTCATAACAAGTCTAGGTGAGACAGGTTGACACTGAAGTGGCTTCGTGCCCTCCATTGTCAGTTAAAGTTCAGACAGTGTCATGTGACAACTTGCTGGAGCCACTTGCTGGAACCTAGCAGCGGGAGGTTTAGACAGTGTCATGTGACAACTTGCTGGTGCTGCCTACTGGACCCTAGCAGCGGGAAATTTAGACAGTGTCACGTGACAACTAGCTGGGGCTGCCTGCTGGAGCCTAGCAGCAGATATAAAAAGGGGAACTTGACACGACGATCAGTCGGACGCTGACACTCGTTGATGCTGCATCGAAGAGGCCAGGGAATAGAAGAAAGAAGACATGCACCCAACACCAGAGCTGAAGACACCTCCGAAAGGAGGGGCCCCGCCACGTCAAAACGGTAGAGGAGTAGGGGCCGAAACCGGACGTGGTTCCTCCTGATGATGTCTTCAGCTAACTGGATCCTATAAAGGAGCTGTTGTGGTAGCAGACCACGAAACATGGTTGAAATTCCTCCATACATACATACATAGATATATACATACAAACATGCATGCATACATACATACATACATACATACATAAATATGTACACAACATGTACACGCATATCTAAATATATACATCTATATAAATGTGTGTGTACCTGTATATTTACACACAGACGCGCGCACGCGCGCACACATACACACATACGCATACACACACACACATATACGAGGGTGTACCCAAAAGAAACCGGATTTTCGCAATATTATTTTATTCACTTAGTTTTAGATGTTTACACTTTTATCGCCTTCAGAATAATCTCCATTTAAAGCAATGCATCGACTCAGATACGTTTTCTACTGTTCAAGGCAATGCTGGAACTCTTGCGAAGTGATGCCTTTTAACGCCTTCGTCGTTTTCTTTCTTCATCTCTTCCCCATCTTCAAATTCCGTAGCACAGGCTTTCGTTTCCTGTGGTGACCTTCAAAAAAAGGTCAAGATCAACTTCCAACTGTTTTTTTCAGTTCACGACACGCATTCAGTCGTGACTGTTATTGATATTCCGCGAGCAAGTGAGGCACAGATTTTGCTGCAACTCCTTTCATTGGAAATTCCCTGCTCAAAATCCATTGGCAGATGCTCTAGGAGACATCAGTTATATCAAAACGTCTGTCAATTGTTCGGTGACGATCCTCGAAGAAAAGTTCCGGAATTTTCATGATGTTTTCATTCGTTGGGGTAGTCGATGGTTACCCTGAACGAGGCTGGTCTTCAAGCAACAAGTGACCATTCCTAAAGCGTGGAAACCACTCGTAAACTTGTGTCTTGCATAACAACTGTTTCGGCCTCCGTTTTCACCAGTAGAAAACAGAATTTCACGGAGGAACGCTGTTCTTTCGTTTCAGCATTCACAAAAGTCGACAAACAGGGGAGAAGCACTGCAGAACAAAGATACACCAGGTGACAGCTGACTCCACTGGACAACGCCGGTCGATAGACTAATGCTTGAGGGTGGAATCAAGTGGCTTTTAGCGGCGGAAGCCTGTACTACAGTGGGCTTGTGCAACAAAGAATGTTTCCGGTTACTTTTGGGTACCCCCTTGTATATAGCCAGATAGATATACATATATAAATGCGTATGAATGTATGCATATATATATA
>NC_068982.1:164545377-164550716 GCF_001194135.2 Octopus bimaculoides
TGTGTGTGAGTGTACGCACGTAAATATATGATGAAAGTCACTTGTAACAGATTCAAAATAAGTTACTAGGAAAGTGACTTAATATATAATTAGTATTGGATTGCCATTAAAAAAAATCAAGATGGAAATTCTTTGGTAATTTCTATAACAGCCATTATAAAAAATATCGATAGATAAATAATTATCGTCAGTAATATATGTTCTGTTAAGTATATAAAAATGTATCCTCAATAAAGAAACTTTCAACACTAATAAGAAACTAACTTTCAGTATTCAATAAATCCATTTAGACATAAATGCAAGCTAAAAGAAAATAAACACAAAAAGTATAGACTTTCTAGTGCAGAATCGTTGCAGGCCAGGGTACAAGTGTATTTAGTTACAGCTCTTTCCAATTTAAGGTCAAGTCCTATAAAGCAACTTAGATGTCATTATAGCAGAAGAAAAAATATATATTATAGTGGTGATTTTGTAGTAGATTTAGTTTGCACTACATTGTCGAATGACCAGTGGATGATTGAATTGTTGGTGGTTATGAAGATTTGATTGAATCGTGTGAGAATAAACTGTGGTAAATATCATGATGTATAATGCAAAGACGAAGGATATATTTGGATGTTAATGAATTCTCTGTAATACTCCAAGTATCTGTATATGCGCTTGAAAACAAAATTTAAGTTCAAACCAAGCACTCTTCGCAATTCATATGATCTCAATCGTCAGTGGAAACTGGAATTGCTGCCCAACTGATGTGCTTTCCATACGTGGACAAAATGGTTATGACTAATAAAGGAACCAGAAGAACAATAATCCTTTCATTCAGAGTTAAAATATGTTAATAATGAAATATTCCAAAAATTACTAGACAATGCATCAGAATCTATTGTAGCTCTATTGTATAAGCACTAGCTTATAGAATTAATAATTAATGTTTATAAAATGCTATGCTTCCTAGTAGAAGTTTACAATCGAATGAAATTATCATTAGATTACTAGTACTTATAATAAATGTGAAGTTCGGACAAATTATATTAACCCAAATGACTGCAAAAAAAAAAAACGTCGCTAAATAATACAAAATGTTAATTACTCACGAATTAAGTTACTTAAAAAAATTTTTTTTGAGTACTGCAGTTCTTTATTTATGCTGCAGTAACTGTTTTGTGTTTAGTCATTTGGCCTTAGCGGGTATTGCTGAAATAAACAGATAAGATTGTCACTCACATTTCTAGATATTAACAGTAACTTTTGGCTTCAGGAAGAGACGCTAAATTTGTGATTATTTCTTCGATCGTGGTATGCTCGTCTAGGAAATTCATTACGTTGTGCTTTGAAAGACTCTCTAAATTGGTAACATAAGGCACCGAAAATTTTTGTTTTCAAGACTTTTGAGGAGATAAACTTTGTCATAATGAATTAGATAATCAATCAGTGATTCATTTATATTTTACATTTACTTCACTTGAGCTTTAATATACCGTGGTACAGCTGAAAAATGATGCATTCATTAATATTTTTGCATTTTACGACAGGCTTGAAGTGCGCACCAAATTCTCTTATCAAGGAGTTAATCTTTCCTTTCAAGGAAATATTTCTTAAAACTGAAAAACGTTTTTTATGAACATTTAAATATCTCATGAACTAAACTAAATTTTTGCTTAAGTATATTTCACACGTATTTTACTGAAAGTTAAATTTAGGATATTAAAAAAATCTCATTACTAAAAATCAACCAATAGAACATTGCCGCCATAATTATTTTATATAGTTCTTACTCTTGTAATGTAAAACTTCGACATATCAGGTTTTTGCTTCAACTGCGACGATTCTTCGATGAAAACATTAAAATAAATATTAGAGTGATTAACATAGCTTTAGTTACTTACAAAGCGTCATGGCATTTGTCAAGTACACAGAATGCTTGCCCAAAGTACAGAGCAATGCACGTAATGACAAACAGCGGCAGTTACTATATCCGCTATATTTCACTTGACAGATTTCTCTCCGGTAATCATTTGCATGCACAGCAGATATCATACGCCTGTTGTTAGCACTCAAGTTAATAATCTTCAGTAAGAATATTATAACAATTGATCTCATCATAACTGTATTTCACATGTTTCACAATGCCAGAGAAATAATGCATTTGTGTCTTTGATCGTGACTAATAAATCACAACGTTTAACTAATATATGTGTGCGCGTGCTTGTGTGTGTGTGTGTATATATATATATATATATATATATATATATATATATATATATATATATATATATATATATATATATATATATATATATATATGTATGTATGTGTGTATATATATATATGTATATATATATATATATATAAATATACATATATATGTGTGTGTGTATATATATATATATATATATATAAGTATATACGTATGTATATGTTTGTATATATATGTATGTATGTATATTTTTATATATACATATATGTATATATGTATATATGTATGTATGTATGTATGTATATTTGAAATTATCTCTTGCATAATTTTTCTGCAAACCAAGTAATACCAGATTGCGATAAATAACTCAGAATCTAGTTCAAACTCATTGTCATTTAACGTACACCACTGATACGAGTATGAATATATGAATATCGTCACCTCTCATACATATTCATGGTGTTTTTTACATGTTACACAATCATATGCAAAACGTCTGTAGCTATGTGTTGCATTTAACATTATGTTTCACACTGTAATCTTATATTTATAGGTTATATTCAAAATATTTTCAGGTAAACTAGATTTGTATCACTTTCGTTTCTGATCTTCATGAGAATATTTATTATTGGATGGCTTCATAGTATGGAGTATGTATAGCTGCAAACTTATGAAATTAGCCTCACAATTACATGCACCGGACATTGGTCTAACTTCACAGCACCTATTGCATCGTTAGATTCACCGACAATTCGCCCAGTGAACTTGTTTAGAAGCTCTCTAAATGCATTTGGGCAGTAGACGTACTCAGTCGCCAGTTTAATACCAATTATTTACTCTCAGGTGCCTTCAACTTTCACTCAGTTGCAAATACTACATTTTCGGTCTGAGCTTAGATTCGGGAAATGGCAAGCGCACTATCCTTCCCTTTTTATTTAAGCCATTAAAGCTGTGTATCAAAACGCCATCATGAAATTTACATATTTACTAATTCAAATTTTGTCACATTTGTATTGAACAATTGATTAAACGTTTCATGAAGACCCTGAATCAAGTCTATACATATGTAGCGTAAATATAAATATAGGAAACGGCTATTCTATAAATGAAATGTCGTATATGTTTACATCTGTGTCTTTGTGCGACTTCTCCACACACCACATGATAACCGTTGTTGGTTTCTTTACGCCGCCACAACTTTGCGGTTCAGCGGAATATATCCCATAAAATGTGTTCCACACATAAAAATATATTGAGAAGATTTAATTCCATGAAAACCTTTTAAGGCGGTGCCCCAGCATGACCGCATTCCAATGACTGAAGCTAGTAAAATATGTTAGAGGGGGCAAGATATTGTATACAAATATATAATACCATATAGAATAAGATTATATTGTTATCGAGCATGTTTTCAATATATATATATGCACAACACTAAAAGTACATAGATGGAAATCTTCTGTGAATAATTCACGCTATACCATTAATATATTTTTAACGAACATTTGCTCACATACTTTTTCTACTAAATTAATTACTTTATTTTGTTTGTTGTTTGCTTAAAAATTAGAATCATACACACGTTTCCGCATTTTCAAGTATTTTCCATTTAATTATTTGTAAACGTTTCTTAATTTGATCCTTTCAACTGATGCGATTTAGAAATGTATTTATATCTCCAAGCACTAGCAAATGACGCTGGAGGGTAATTCTAATAGAGTGTAATTAGGTTGCAGATGTTCGGCACAAGAAGCGAAAACTGATTGATAATCGAAGTGCATGATGGAAAAATAAAGAAAATATGAAAAATGCACCCAAGGTAAAGTTATTGTGGTGGGAAAAGTACAAATAAGCTGCGACTAAAGTGTGAGGATAGGAAATATACAGCAGTAGCAAAATATGAACAAGAAAAGACGGTGAGAGAAATGAGAATATTTAAATAGTTAATGATTAAAGTTAGAAATACTTTTCGAGATGCTTAGAGCCTTAATGAGGAGAAGGGGAAAAAAAGCCCCACAAAATAGATTAAAAATTTGAAGCTATATTTACATAATAAATAACTAAAATGTAACTTCAAATAAATTGAAAAGGGCTCATGTTGATGTCTCTTTTATAGTATATTTCGTTCGATTTTTCTCTTCTTTCATTTGAATGTCCAAAAATATTAAAAATAGGCAAAGCACCGTGAAAGTTCGAATGAGTAGAAGTGTTATTAACCAAAAATATGTATTATTCTTCAACTGATATTATAGACCGTAATCTAAATTGAAAAAGCCTCAGTTACCTTTGCTGTTGTACCGCTATTGAATTATAGATATTAGACGACACTATTTCATTCTACACAGTCGGAACAAATATTAATTATATATAGGTCTTTGACAGAAAGAGGGAAATATATGATTTCCATCGAATGAACAGCTATCAGTGCGTATAAGCATCTGAGGTAAATAGCCCTTGAATATTCATTTGGTTGAAAAAGGAGTCAAATATATTTCAGTAGATTATGAGCGATTAATTCAACTTAAAACCTACACATTAATAATGTATTATGCAGCATGTTCATCAACATTTATGTTCATCTCTGATTGCTGACAGAACCGTTGGCACGCTGGACGGAATGCTTAGCGGTATTTCGTCCGTCGCTACGTTCTGAGTTCAAATTGCGCCGGGGTATACTTTGCCTTTCATCCTTGCCGGGTCAATAAATTAATTACCAGTTGAATACTGGGGTTGATGTAATCGACTAGCTCCCACCCACCAAATTTCAGGCCTTGTGCCTATAGAAGAAAGTATTATTTGCTGCAGATATCATTAGTAGTCAGGAACCATCGCTGTTGTGTATGCTGAAACTAAATTTTAACCAAACTAAAGGCATAAAGAGTTTAATACTGGAATGTAACATACTGTATAACTATCGTTCGTATACTTTGCATATCCTTCCACATTGCTCAAATGCACACTGTAATACGAACTTTAGTCCTCACTCCATGATTATGTCAAGTAATCCGTTTCTATTACAGGCCAAAGATCTTATTTTTTGTACTTATATTGTGAAACTTATATTCGTGTAAATATGTAATATTTATGTAAATGCATATAGCTGTATGTATATATATATATATATATATATATATATATATAT
>NC_068982.1:164551749-164553980 GCF_001194135.2 Octopus bimaculoides
ATATGTATGTATGTATATATGCATGTATTGTATGTATGTATGTAAGTGTGTGTGTGTGTGTATATATATATATATATATGGGAGAATATACAAAAAATAACAACAGACGAGGACAGGTGGTGTAAATAACAAAAGTATATATTAGTATGACGCTCGGGAATACGATATATATATATAATGGTATTGTTTTTTCTTACGAAAAATATAGAACTGCTTAAAAAGTGCTCGGGTCGAACTCGAGACGAAAGATAAGAATTAAGATATAAACTCAAATTAAGCAATCATACGCATACAGTTGTAAATTCGACTTAAATGCGTATACCTATATTAATACATATTGACACAAATGAATATTTAAAAAGATATTCATGAAGTATAAGTATATATATAAATATACATATTCATGTTGGAAATGTATATGGACGTCTGTGTCCGAGTAGAGAGGCTTATTTCAAATTGATTTAATGTTTGCATTGATCGATTGAATGGAGTCGCTTGAAACAGCCGTAAAGCACTGATACCTTGATATCCTTGTTATTTATTTGCTTTATATATATCTGCGTGTGTATTTGCATGTGTGGTGTGTATATATATGAATGTATTTGTATATATGTACATACAGACAAAGGCAAGACACAAGTACGATCAACAATCTACGAGATTCACCTAGGATAGTCATAAAAAAATTTGATTCCTTTGGAAATAAAGATGTCAATTCACTTTATTCAATAATTCTTTTTCAAATAACCTGTATCATACCGCCTTATGCGTAGATGCGACGCACAGAATTATTTTTATAGAAAGAGAACTTGTTTGTGCCATTATATTTTTGCATTAAAATTTATTCCTACTCTGCAAATAAAAATGGGATAACAGATAGTGTTCTCAAATTTCATTGGACAGGAGATACGCACTTGAGCATAGAGGGTGACAAACGAGAAGAAATATGTGTGTATATATATATATATATACATACATATATATATATATAGAAATACATTTAATAAAAATTACACTTACATACACATACACGCACACACAAACACTTACGTATTTAGATGCGCGGATACATATGTATGTGTGTGTGTATACACACACACACACACACACAAACACACACACACACACACACACACACACACACACACACATATATATATATATATATATTATATATATTATATATATATATATATATATACATTTATAAATTTATATATGTATGTATATACATATATATACACATATATGCATATTTAAATGCACATAAACATTATGTATTATGTACACACAAGCATACACACACATACTACGCCTAACAAATAAGTGAGGGCTAAAGAAAGAATGATATGAATGAGGTCTAGTGAAAGAAGACGAGATTTAGATATCTCTTCCTTTGAAAATATTACACAGTTTTGTTTTGATTTTTTGAAAAGCGATTTGTCTAAAAAGTATCATAAGATCACACAAATTCATTTCAGTGGTTTCTTTGATATTTTTTCATTCTGTATCGATCTGCACGGACAATTTGCTATTTTCGCTAATTGTTGATATTTTTCTTGCTATTCATCTCTATTGCATTTCTTAAGGCTACTAAAATCGCAATAGTTTATTGTAGAGTCTAATATTACTGATATATTAATGTTCTTATTGTCTAACACCACAAATATCGTCAAAGCATAAACATAGATAAAACTTATGGTAATCGATGAAGGCTTTTCTATGTTGAAGATAGCTGAAAATCAGGTTTCGTCGTGGGAAATATCATGGCTCATTGTCATTCATCTATGATATATATTTATTATTTTACATTGTGCATATTTCCCTGTTGCCTTACACTCACATCTGTGACTTATTCGTAAAGTATTTTAAATTAACAAACGAAGAAATCAACCGCTTAAACATTTTGCCGATAAATTCTACAAAAAATCTACTGCTATGAAAGAGGCAATGCATCTCCGAATTAGATCCTATATCCTGACGAGGCGATTAGGAATTCTTGAAACATTGATTATGGATGTTGGAACTTGTTCCAATTTAGAAAGAAGTGTCTTACAGAAATAAGACAACAAAAAATAACACTTTGACGAAATTAGAATGTAGTCGTATTTTTAATAAAAGATGTATAAATTGTAAAACTGTTCCCCATTTATACGTACATATGTGTATGTGCGTGTATGTATGTAAATTCGTACATGTATGTATATATGTATATATGTATGTATATATAT
>NC_068982.1:164555246-164555942 GCF_001194135.2 Octopus bimaculoides
ATATAACAAACATACACAAAAAATTGGACTGCGTATATATGTGTATACAAAAATGTATATTAGCATCACGTATATAGATATATATATATATGGGGATATGTACGCAAATACTCACAACTATAACTGTATACATGCGTATGCACACATTCAAGTATGTGTGAGCGTAAACCTGAGCGCACATTCCGATATATAACATAGATGAACACACGCGAATAAATGCATGTATTTGTAAATAAATATAAGCATACACTATTACCCATGCATACACAAAAACGCGCACACACGAAATCATAACTGTATGTGCACAAGTGTAAACCTAGGCTCAATACGTAAGCATAAACGGACAGATACGAATACGTAAGCATTGTTACAATACAGACATCCACATAAAAAAAATAACTTTTAGGTCTCAGCGTATATATGTAGTCAACATTTTAAGAAATTGCTGGGTATATAAAAGTTAAAATCGGGCGAAAATACATGCATAATAAAATTCCATATGTCGAACCGTCCATAAAAACGGTTGGTGAACTGCTAACTTCGAGACATAGTGGGGCACAATACTCGATTTAACAACAAATGTAAGCACAAACGCATATTAGGTGAAAGAATGATTCTGTGGTTGAGAAGTTTGATTCCCAACCACGTAGTTCCACGTTCAGTCTCTCTGCAGGGTACCTTGGGCAAATTTTTCCT
>NC_068982.1:164556534-164559023 GCF_001194135.2 Octopus bimaculoides
GATATAGGGTGAAGTGTGTGGCGTACGATGGTTGATAAACTCTGTTTATTGTATATTGTCCACCGTTTGTCATCCATACTAGCTATACATATGCTTGAAGCTTACTAACTTCCTATACCGATATCTTTGGTCGGTACTTACTTAACATTGCTTGTGTGCTAAAGCCGTGATATCGTAACTCTTGTTATATAACAGTAAATCTACCTCCAAAGTATCACAAATCAAGATCTCTAATAGAGGATCTCTCTATCTGGTGTGAAGGAACATGATATTTCACAACACAATATAAAATCATATGTTTTTAGCGCTGTGTGACGTCTTTTGGTTCCGAAACATTTAAGAAATATCAAACGTGATCCACGCATGCACGATCAGAAGCGTATTGACGACACATAAACAGTTAAAACTGGTATCCTGGATTCATATATATACGGAATGCCTGGCCTAATCAGCTGTCGTTATCTCACGTTTCAACATCTTTTCCACGCTCTTTTCGAATGCCGTATCCTGTATATTCTTCTCTATTTAATTATGTACAATATTTTCTCCATAAAGATTGCTGTTCCTCTATACAGCTTCTATCTATACTTCCTCCCACTAACGAACCATATCATTCAATATATTTTCAATATCGCACGATATGTTATTATATTAATGAAAACCAAGTATTTTACATTAATGTTTGTTATATACATATGTAATTGTATATAAACACGTATTGTCACAAGTATATAAAAATGGTAGACATGGATTCATTTAGAATCATACCAAGATAAAGAAACACAGACAGATACTCATACCTTCTTACCTACCTACCTACCTACCTACCTACCTACCTGCCTGTCTGCTTACCTACTTACCTACCTACCTACCTACCTACCTACCTACGTGCCTGTCTGCCTGCCTACCCACCCACACACCCACCTACCTACCTACCTACCTACCTACTCAGCCACCTACATACTTATGTATCTCCATTTTAATACTAGTAGGGGAATACATATCATCTTTAGGGAATTACATTAGAGAATGTGTCACTGTCTGTCTGTCTGTCTCAATTCACCAATCTCGCTCTAATCTATTCTCTCATCCCTGTCCAATTTTCATCCCACGATCCTATCTTTTAATTTCTTCTCTAAACGTATTGAAACTGATGATAGATTGGAATGCTTAGCAAAAAAGGGAGGTTTTCATTACTCTTAAAGATCACAATTTCTCTAATTAACCCACTTATTTCTGTATTATTAGGTCTGCCGTTATAAACAGCCTTTTCAAACACTAATGAGCCATAGCGCAGATAACTCGTATATATTACGGAAAAAATGTACTGAAATATACTGGGAAACTAAAGGAAATATGTAAGACTGATTTTCACATTTAAAAAAAAAAAAAACAATAACAATCGAAGGTTTTCTTAAATACTTCATGTAGTGAGAAATAAAGTATATTAATTTAACTTACATGTGAATAGAGGGAATTAATGTTAAACCTTAATTAAACGGGTTCTATTGAAGGTGGCGGAAATTCTGAAATATTAATTAGGATTCAAAATTTATTTGCATAATGTTATCCTTGAGATATTCAATCAGTAAATCCCTCTTGTAAACACATGATGACTGATACGATTTCTGTTCATCACAGATATCCTATCACTCTATATCGCTACTACCCAGAGCATAAATATAACATAAAACCTTTATATTTTAAGTGCACCAATTTTCGCAACTTCACAACAGCTGTGTTAAGTAAACGTGATTCTCAGTAAAATAATTATAGAATAATTTCCATTTATAATCCATCCTTTCGTATAGATATATATAAGTATAATTTTCATATTTTTCTTCTTATTTTAATATTTAAAGTGTTTCAGTATAATTAACTTTTTTTTTTCATTTGTATTACTAACTAAATGTTTGTCAAAATATGAAATTCAGATTTCTAAAAGTTACTTATTTATATGGTTTCTGCTTCACGTGCTTTAGAAAGATCATATATACATATATGTGCATACCCTTCTATACATGAATACTCACATGTGTGAATAGGCATTGATATTCAGCTATATATTTATCTATACAAACACATAGACACATATACAAGCACATTTAATACATATACATCTGCATATATGCGAGGGTTTCAGAAGAGTTCCTGGCTTCGGGTTAAAGAAATACAGGAAGATGAGTTAATTATGATTTTATTCGACGTGTTCCTCTCTCAGATTCACACACTTAGTGCAGCTGTTGTTCAGTTTTTCTAAGCCCTGTAAAAGAACTCGGAAGTTTGGGCCTCCAACCAAGCCTTCGCGACGCACTTAAAGCCAGGAACTTTTCAGCATACACACTCATGTATATATACATATACATATACTTACATACACAATATATATACATGCATGTATACTTATGCATACATATACGCAAACATATAGATGTATATATATATGTATACATATATACATACATACTTTTATATATATATATATATAT
>NC_068982.1:164560099-164560933 GCF_001194135.2 Octopus bimaculoides
TATATATATATATATACATATATATATATATATGTATGTATGTATGTATGTATGTATGTATGTATGTATGTATGTATGTATATTTTCAGAATTTATGTAAATGTGTATAGAATGATATATATGTTAAATAAAGACACAAAGTGAGGTTGGAAGAAAGATAAAAGAAATAACTTTTTATTAACATGTTTAGACATGTTCTGAACGGAAATAACAACAATAATATAACAATCAGTTAACGATGTGTATTAAAAATTATCTTTAACATATGAATATAAACAAATTACAGAAAACTCCCACCGATTAAAATAAAACAATCGAAATCAATTAAGTTTACTCACTCATAAAACCACAAGCTAAGTGGTTAAAATAAAGGCGGCATCTATGCCAGTAATATCGGTATGTCCGGAAAACCGCGACGTTTAAGCTGCATACTGACTGGTCAAAACCGTTTTCTAAAAAATCAGCTTGTCAGAGCATTCCAAGAGGTACAAAAAGGAAGACGTCAGTCATTGTGCTACAGTTGTCAAGAACTCAGCTAAATACACTTTGAAATCGGATGATTACTACGAACGTATGAAAGTGCTAAATGAACTTTATGAACATTGCACAATATTTTTTTTTCTTTAATGTTTAACACACTTGAACATTCTGAAATTGTTAAATACAATAATAAAGAAACGTCCAAAAACCAGACCATATTTTAAATTTATGCAAGTGATACATGCATACATACATACATATATATATATATTCATATATATATATATATATATATGTGTGTGTCTGTGTGTGTGTGTGTGTGTGTGTGTGTATATGTATATATATATATATATA
>NC_068982.1:164561348-164562523 GCF_001194135.2 Octopus bimaculoides
ATATATATATATATATATATATATATACACGCGTGTGAGTTGATAAAGAGAAGAAAGAGGTACTGAACATATTTAGTGGGAGTATCTGATACTATTAAAAACATTCTCATTCTGTGCTATGCAACGTGAACTTCGTCAAGCTCAGGCGGTAAGGTCGCCTGAACTCGATGAGCTAGATTCTCTGGTAAGCCTAGGAATCTTTAAGTTGTAAAGGTCCGAATGAAGCTGTTTTAAATAATAATTTATATCTTAGGATGAACATGTATCTCCGTTGAGTTGTATCTGCAATAGAGTGGATGAAACCATTGCCCACATCATGAACGAATGCCGTAGACATGCCTTAAACCACTACATGTTGTGGCGACCTGACCAGGAAGCACTAAATTGGAAACAGTGCGAAAAGTGGAGGCTACAGAGAGACATGGTATAAGTACAGACCGCAGAAAGTGGCAGAGTCGGAGACTAGAAAAATCCTCTGGGATTTCCCAATCCAAACACATGATGTGCTAGAGCTTAACAGACCGGACCGAGTGGTGGTGGACAAGGTGCACCACATATGCTATATAGTTGACGTTGCATGCCACTTTGACCCACGAATAGTCAAGAAGGAAGACAGAAAGATAGATGCAGCCCTCTTAATTACGAAATAGCCTGGCTATGGAAAATGAAGAAGATGAAGATAGTGCCAATTATTGTTGGGTCCTCAAAAGTATCGAGAGGAATATAAAGGAAATTGGAATGGAGTGTCCAGTAGAACGGTTACAAATCGTTTTCTTCCTTGGCACGGCCAGAATAATGTGGAAAGTATTAGATAGCTGAAAAGAATGAATAGTATGGTACTGTAGTATGCAGTTAGTAAGTCCGCTACGCATGCAAGACTCCAGGAGCTCCAACAAAACCTGCAATAAGGAGAAAATAATAATAATAGTGATAACCAATATAAACCCCCGTAAGACAAAATATCTTCGATCAACAACATCACAACAATTGATACTGTGCGACGTCTTAAGCAATAATAATAATAATAATAATAATAATAATAATAATAATAATAATAATAATAATAATAATAATAATAATAATAATAATAATAATGAAGAAAAAAAATGCTTTCTAATTGATGTATCAATACCAGCAGATGACAACGTTTCTCGAAAAGAAATGGAAAAACTTTC
>NC_068982.1:164562871-164580926 GCF_001194135.2 Octopus bimaculoides
AATAATAATAATAATAATAATAATAATAATAATAATAATAATAATAATAATAATAATAATAATAATAATAACAATGATAATAACAATCGTCTGTACATGGATGACTTTAAAATTTTCACTAAAAATACCACGGAACAGAGAAACCTTCTAAAAGTTGTCCATAATTTTATCAAGGACAACGGTATGAATGTGATAAAGTGTCATTGAGAAGAGGCAAATTAATCAGCACTGAAAACACTGCACTCCACATAGACACAGAAATCAGAGAACTAGACCACAATTGCGCATACAAATATCTAGGAATAGACGAAACAGCTAAAATACAGCACACAGAAATGAAGGAGAAAATTATGAGAGAATACTACAGAAGCGTTAGAGTACTATTAACAACTGAGCTCAATGCTGAAAATAAGATCATAGGAATATAAAGATGCTAGCCATACCAGTCATAGATTACAGCTTCAACACAATAAACTCGAAGATATGTGAATTGAGAAACTTAGATAGAAAAACCAGAAAACTATTAACAGTATACCGAAGTCGCCATCCTAAAGCAGACGCAGACGGAATATATTTACCTCGCTCAGAAGAGGTTCGTGGCTTTATACAGACAGAGAATAATTACAAAGTAACAACAGTTAGACTAGTATTCAGAAACAAAGTGTAGAAGACTACTACATGTAATAACGCAACATGAGAAAAAGAAAACATTTTTCTCAGTTCACAAGGAGGCCACAAAATCCAAATCGGAAACAAACTATACCGATACACTGACATTAGATAACAACATAGAAGAAATGGTCAGAGACAAAAAAAAAATCATAAAATACATGAAAACCGAATTACAAAATATACTAAAGTAGAAGTAGGAAAAATCACTCCATGGCCAATACACTTGAAGGCTTGGAAGAGACGTTTGCCTAACTAAAAACCAAGAAGCGTTCAAACACTCTGGACTAAAAACTGAAAGGGAAGGAGTTTCTCATTGCACAAGACCAATGTCTGTCTACGAACAACTATAAAAGCAAAAGAATGAAAACACGCCCGAACATCAAATGCAGATTGTCAACTAGCACAATGAGACAGTTGATCACATCATCTCAAACCTGAATATATATACATGCACAATCGACAAAGTAGTTATATCCACAGGACAATATAGCGACACTGCAACATAAAAATCGACAATAAATGGTATAAACAAGTTTCAAACAATGTACAAGACAATAACCAGGCCACAATCATCTGGGATAGTTTGTTCAAAGAGACAAAGAAATAAAAGCATATCACCCAGGCATAATAATCAAGGATTGGAAGAAAAAACATCTGTTTACTGATAGACATTGCTTTACCTTCTGACCGAAATATTGTACACAAGGAAGTGGTATGAATTTCAAAGTACATAGACCGCAAAATACACGTATTCAAGATGTGGAGTATGAATGTGAAAAATAATACCAGTAATAACTGGCACATTGGACATGATAAAAAATACACATTAGCAAAAACATAGACATTATACCTGAATCCTCAACACTACACATGACCCCAAAAATAGTCCTGCTAGGGATGCCCAAATCGTACGCAAGACACCATCAATTCAATAATACACCCTAAACAAAGCAATCCACAAACACAAGACATCAATATAACAAATATGCAACAAATATTCAATAAAATAAACTACCACCAGAAAACTGAATACCCAACGCATTACACGAACAGCACACAATACAAACACTAATACAATAAAATACTGCAGCACACCTAAAAGATAAGGAAACTGAAGCAATGAAATACCGGGAAGAGTCTGCTCATTCTAAACAGCAGAAACGAACACATGCTGTACGCACCACATTAACACGGAGGTGTGGCGGGTGATGCAGAAAAAAATTGCTGAAACTACCATATGTTGAACAATGATGATAATAAATGCCCTGGTGCAATACCAGTAATTGGCTATCATGGCTTCTGATCTCAACTGATTTGAAATGTTGTCATGTACATGCTTTGTTTTGGTGTAAAAGATGAGCTATAACAAATATTTTGCTCAGTACCACAGATTTGCTTGTTTGTTGCTTGACCATATCCGGCTGAGCATGACCCTTGTTAACTAGCAGTATGCGCATTTCTGATTACTAGCAAGAGTAGTGGGGTAGCATTATAGCCATGTGTTGAGAGGAATTCTTTGGAGTTTGAATAATTTGCCTCTTTAAACATGGATGTTTCGTTCATCATTATATGCTAAATTACGATTAGTTTCTTCCAAATCATTGCTCAGAAATAGAAACTATTCATGTTATTTTTGTAAACAAGTAAAAGATACTTTAATGCATGTCTTTCAAATTCGATCGCTTGTTATGTAAAATTAATTACAGCTGAAGATTAGCTTATAACTATATTAGGTTTTAAGAGTGTGTTTGAGTTTACATATCAGATTTTCCAAAATCATTTGCAAGACATTTGAATACACAAAACATACTGCATATGATGATTCTTATCATTGTATATCTGATAAAAATATTCTTATGTTTTTCAATTGAATCACCATGAGATAATCTAAAGTTTGTACTCGATTAGAGCTAATAAATGAGAGGATTTATTGAAGCACTTCAAAATACCTAACCCTTGAAAACAGGCTGGCCTGAAAAGATTTTATTTCATAATGTTTATCTAATTCTCAATTATTCTCATTCATATTTGAGAGATCTGATATTTCATTTCTATTAAACACAAACATACTTTTTTGCATGTAATTTCAGCTCAAACTTTAATTTAATGTATTACCCTATTTCATTGTATTGAGCTTTACTATTTTACAGCAATGGACTTCATTCCACCCATTAGGCTGACTGAGAAGTAAGCCTCATTAAAAGCATTGGTGATGCCTGAATATAGAATTGCTCGTATATTGTGAAGCATTTTGTAAACAATTTTCAAGTGGTAAACCAATGATTTGTCAAGTTAAAAAGTAGGGTATATAACCTGCTATTATTCTAGGGATGTCTAAAATCTTCGGTTATCAAATATTTGGCATTTGATTTTCTCTGTCAGTTCAGGAAACGTATTTAATATTCAATTTTACTGCATATTAAATGCGATATCAATAAAATATATTAGAGGAATCTCACTTTTTAAAAAATCTAACTCGCTACTACACAGGCATAATGTTAGAAAACTACTTAAAATTTGAATTTTGTAATTTGGGCCTCGTAATGAATCTACTGCTATATTTTAACATACAGTGATACGTCATATAATTGATTGATTGAATGGCAAGCGAAGTGACTGCTACTTAGTTGCTCAAATAAATGGAAATGTTAGAACAATTCCTTTTGAACCACGCTTTCGGGGGTGGAGTGGGGTTTTGAAAATAACATCTTTAATAATATGCTTCAATGTACTCTAGTTGACAGAAGCAATGGGATAGTTAAGCTGCAATACCTTTGATATGTATGCACAATCATGCCTAAAGTCAATAACATCATATAATTGAGTTATAAGAACAAAAACGTTTATATAATATAATGATGAACGCAATGATATGCACACGATACGCATAACGAAGGAAAATATATGAAGTTAAGATTATTTAAACGTTGTAGCTGTATATATGAGTTGACCTCGAAGTTCCGTCAGATATAATCCGAACACGTTACACTCTAGCAATACTTAGAATGATTTTGCAAGGCATATATAACGGCGATATGCAGACGAATAAGGCTATAATCAACTTGAAAAAGCAATTTCGTATATCGCCTGTATTTTAAGTACGAAGTGCTATTTATTGCATTATTGCATTTCCTTTGTTTCCGTGTACAGTTTGAAATAAAGATTAACCTACAGGTAAGTAAAGAGAATAATATTTGATTTTATAGTTACTTAAAATTTGTTTTGCGGAGAATGGCTTTTAATAATGTTATTTTTTGAGCCAGTATTCAAAATCGCTTTGTAGCTTCCACGAAGGAAATTTTTAAAAATCATGTATATGCGAAATTTTGTCATTTTTACAAATATTATGAATGTCACAATTTATTATTTTGCATAGTGTTATATTAAGGCTATACTAGGTATTTTATTAAAAGAGGTGTTCATTCCTTAATGTGCCATATAAATTCTATTAAACCAGTAGAACATCTAAAATAATTTTGCTAACGATAAATACGTTATAGCATCAATTAAAATAACAATAAATGTTGGAATAATTTCATTTACCTACGACTTGTAACAGCGAACATTCGGTTATATATTATATATTAGTTTTTTATAATATTGGTAGTAAGTAAACGTTTGCTAAAATTATTATTTTTCTTAATAGTTTGAATTCTATCCTTTGCAAAATAGAACACCTAGTGAAGTATTTCTGATGTTCCATTAACAGCTACTTAAATAAGGAATAGATATTGAAAATATCTGTTAGAAAATATTTCTAAAAGTATTTGTATGACATTAGGATTTAGATAATATATTGAAAACAATTTGTATACCGTAATTTAATGTTAACATACTCCAATAAGAAGTTTTCATTTTCTCTGTTGGATACGATATCTTTTCTTACAAGGTTAATTTTATTTTAAAAGGAATGGCATATATTTTGCACAATACTGTTTACCGGGCGAGGTGGCCCGGTATATTATCAAACGTATTTATTATTGCACTCTACAAAAGTTGACATGGTTCGACATACAGATGTTCTTTCTTTCATATGTTCCAGCCCAAAGACTGTGGCCAACCTGAGGCACCGTCAGTAAAATGTTCGAAGGTTGCTCGGGCAAATCGAAACCATATCTTCTGCGAACTTCACGGATGTGCTACCATTATAGCAAAGTTGTCTAGAACTTCTATTCGATTTTGTTTTACTTTTATTAATATCACGGTATTAAATTTACAAATGAATTATATGACACGGTGTCGCAGACCTGTGTCTTTGAATTATGAGTACAATCAATTTGACGCGCTTCTCCACAATTCCTTCTATCCAAATTAACCCACAACACATGGATTTACACGACTTTATAGTAGAAGGCATGTGCCGAAGATATCCCTGAGTGGAGTTAAACAATCTTCTTAACCAACTCTGTCATGATAAATATACAATAAATATGTATTATTGAATGCATCTATAATTGCATAAATACATACATACATAGAAGCATGCATAATAAATAAATATATATATACATGTGTGTACGTGCATGTGTGTGCATGCGCATGTTTGTGGGCATATGTAATTATGGAAATTTCTAACACGAAGCTAGAAGTTGAAGAAGAATATATAAAACAAATTATCTATGCTTGGCTTATATCTCTAAAATCTCTAATCTACATTGAATAGAACTTTTATATTTCATCGTTTCTATGCTCTTTCGGACATATATAGACAGATGCAAAAAACTTCACTCTGAAAGATTTGCCAAATTTTGCAAATACTCTATATATGAATAATAATATAATTTCATTTGGAAAATTTAAAGAAGAAATAAATCAAAAATAGAAGTCTATATGTATAAAATTGAAAATAATTATTTTCTCTGAAAGTCAATGAAATTTTTCTTTGTGCTTACATTGAATTTTTAATAATTCTAAAGTGATCAATCTGAAAGTGAACCCCCCTCTACCTTTATTGAAGTCGCAAACTTCAAAAAGCGAAAGGAATATCTGAATGTAAGAGTATTTACTTGCTTCCGATACACTCACTGAATACTTCAGCAACAATGGCAAATAATATATAAAAATGAAAGCCAAAACAAGTAGTTTATTTAATGTCTCTGTTCCGCAAACACCAAGTTATAAAGTGATATTATGCTGGATATAAAGGGTTAGAAATTATGCCTGGAAACAAAGCAAAATATAGGCAATCTCAGCTATAAGCACACACGCACACACGCACTCTTGCATGCACGCTTGCACGCATGCATTCACGCGCGTGAACAGACACACGCATACACACATTTGCTTATTTGCTTACTTAATTTGATCATTTACTAATTCACTATTCATTTAGGAATGGATTAATTTATCTATATAAATTTCCTTATGTTTTTGTTTATTGACAATTACAACGATATTGGAAATATAAATATTAATGATTTCAGAGTAATGACACTAGGCTTTAGCTGTATTTGGATGAGGTATGTGTGTGCATGTATGTAAGCATGTAAGATGCTCAGAAAAAGAGATTACACAATATATATTAGTACGGTTAGAATCTGAGTACTATATTATGAATTAAGAACCACGTTTTCGGGAAGTGAATTTACCGGAGGGTTTCCTGCATGTCATACTCACATCATTAAACAGAAGGTATCACCAAATAAACATTAGTTATAATTATCGGGTGGAGTATAGCTAAATATTTTTGCATTCAATGGTCCGGGTGAAATCAAACCGCTTATCGTAAGGAGTGCCGGAACGAAATCTGAATACACGCCACCCTAATATAAAAAATCAATTTGGTATAAGCTTTCAGAAGTTTATCCCTTGGCTTGGCATAAAAATTTATATACTAAAGTTATATTTAGTAATTATATTGTAGTGTGAGATATGATGTGTAGATGTATCCTATATACAGATGCATATATGAAAGAGATAGAGAGAGAGAAAGAGAGAGTAACAGCCAGAGGGTAAAGAATAAAGATAAGAAGGGAATAAGAAAAGTGGGATAAAGGCGAATAGAGGTATTTGGGGATTATGAGATAGACGAGTAAATCTAATAAAGCACCAAACTGTAGTTTCCGCTATTAGATGGGATCCAACAGGTTCCTCATCAAGTATTTGTGCTTATGGAATGGACGCAATAAATTTGATTCCATATTCGGAAAGATTTGCGACTAAAGGAAATTCTTCAAGACCATCTACTTTTTCATCAAGTAGAATTTCCACCCTCTACTTTTGCTAAAATACAGCGTATTCAATATTTACGTGTAATTTTGTGGTTGTGTGTGTGTGGCATGCGCGTGAGTGTGTGGTGGTGGTGGTGACAGGCGTTTGTGTGCGCGTGTATATATTTGTAACAAGTCAAACTTTTGTCCATTTAGCACGGCTATGTTTTGTACAAATTAAAAAATAAAAAGATATTTTCATTCTAAATGCTCCGATATTTTCTTTGCATAGATTTGATCATCTTTTTGAAGAGGTAAACATGTTTTAGAATTTGCATATAGAAGTTTTGAAGAAAATCAGATCTCTTAAAGTTTCCACATATTCATCGGTCAATATCTCAGGTTAGAGAACATTAAAGCTGTGGATAGAGAAATCGTACTTACAGAAATGAACGATAAAATTGCTTTGAAGTGTCTTTATAAAATGCACTTTGAAAAATAATTTAGATTATCAAAAAGTTTTCTTTACTGGAAACATTTTAGACAATCTTTCGTCACATATTCTATGACCTCTTCAGCGAAGTCATAGTCTATTAATGGATTAACGAGAAGAGGAGGAGACACTTGTGATGGAGAGTCGCTGAAGAGCTCACATGATGTATTTATCACAATAGTTTTAATTTTGATGGTTATCCTTCGATATTTTCTAACTATAGGTTTTTAACCCAATATTTAGACGCCATTATTTGAAGATTGTTTGCTTCGGGATCCATCGTTCCAAAAAGAATTTATAATGTTTAAATTAAAAGATATGAATTTATAGCACAATTTTACAAATTGGAAGGTATTTTAGGTCATTTGTGGTAGATATACCTTTAGGAAACGATATGCTATGCTGACATAGATAAGTGAACCTAAATCGCTGTTTTCTGTGAGGATAGTTCAACATGTTCAGAAATCCACAACCTACTGGATAAGAAGAAACTTTTCACACTTCCAACAGAAAGATTTAGCTGGCAAAAAAGTAGTAAGAATAGAGATCACAGAAACTGAAATTCTAAGGTTTTTTTGTTTTTGTAGAATGATCGCATTAGTTAAATGTATATACATCTTTTCTCCTTAAAATAGATATAAAAACCCATAAACATGTAACTGTCATAGATTTATTTCACGAATGCTTGCAGCTGATGGTGTTTGCCTCTAAAATATGTTGTATGAAACTGTTGATACCCAGGGAAACGACAGATTGCACATTACCGATAGGAAAGGCGACTGTGACTTAAAATAGCTTGACAAAGTCGGAATTAAGAATCAAGATTTGAGCTTAATAGACACAGAGAGTATGTTGTCATCGTAAGGGCAGTGAGAGATTTCACTTGAGTATGTTTGAACAGATGTTAAGCATGGGGTATTTGGAGTTGAGTTATTGATTAAGAAATTTGAAAATATTTCCTTTGAAGATGTTCAAATGAAAATGAGGATATAAGTAAAAGTTCATGATATATCGGCTAAAATAAAGCTTACACAGAAAAAAGTGAAAATAATCAAGAGTTCGTCAATTACTGAACTACCATGGTAAACACAACTCCGAGGAGATTCTGAATAGTTTCAAACATTCATAATAGAAAAGTTGTCTGTACAAGCGAGAAAATTTTCTTTCGTTTCTTTTGAATATTGTGTAGTTTAAAAACCAATTATTCGTTTAAAAAATATGTAAATCTAACTTTAAAAAATTCCTCGTTGTATATTGGGTAAAGTAACACTTAGACAGAATCAATTGCGGGAATCCATGCACTTATGGATCGCTTATGGAGGCAGCAATAATCATTATACCAAAGAGACGCTCATAATGTGTTTTTATTTACCCTGTGGAAAATTTCAAATTAATAAATTACATCTACTACATGTATTGTATATAACTCTTACCATTTTATCTACATATGCGCAGTAGAATATAGAACTGGAAGGGATTCTAATTGCTTCGTTTGCGAACTATGTACTTGGCACTGCATCGAGGAAAGACGTCTGCCCATGTAACCGAGAAAGGAACAGAAAGTATTTTATCCGGAATGGGTAGATTCATCCTATAGAAAACCTGAGGGCAGAGAAAAAATCTCTGCATTCAAATAAAATTACGACTTGGTCGCTCTGGTTACAGAAGCAAACATCTTACGAAATGTTTCCGAATGACGAACGAAAATAGCATCTTACTCGGTCGTCAATTACAGTTCAAGTCATGTCCCTTGTAATACGTTATTTCAGTTCTTCATCCACAGCCATCTCATTAATCATCTGCTTCCGATCCAACCCAAGCTAAAACAACACAACCCATCCCTGCAGCATCTTTTAAATACACGCCGAGAATTTGAACTCTGCTCTCACTTATACATATCATGTATGTATGGGTGTCAATGTATGCATGCGTGTATGTATCTCTCTTCCCCCCCTTTTTCTCTCTCTTTTTTTCTCTCTCTCTCTCTCTCTCTCTCTCTCTCTCTCTCTATATATATATATATATATATATATATATACATATATATATAATCATATAATTGTGTATGTA
Source organism: Octopus bimaculoides (assembly GCF_001194135.2). Lineage (NCBI taxonomy): Eukaryota > Metazoa > Mollusca > Cephalopoda > Octopoda > Octopodidae > Octopus > Octopus bimaculoides. The sequence continues at coordinate 164,572,256 of NC_068982.1, forward strand.
TATGTATATGTATATACATATGTGACTGTGTGTATGTCTATAGATTTTTGCGCAACATAAGTGATGACATATTCTTTATTCTAATATTACTCTATATAAGACAAATTATTGCCTCTGTGTCAATTAAACACCCTTCAGTCACATATATTTTTAACTATGACTTTGTTTTACTCCATACAAAATATCCGCATTTCATTATTTCCGATGAGGTGCACTTCCTTCTCTTTGTTTTTCTTATAGAATTTTCTTTTTACCATACTTAAACATTTATTGAAAAATATTTTTTGTTCCTTTTTTTTCTCCTGACAATAATTTTCTCTTTGACTTGCAATGGTTTTATTCAAAAGTTTTGGTGGCTTGTCTAGTCAATAAATTAATCATGTGATAAAAAAGAATTATCGATTGAATTAGCTTGATATATACATTCTTCAATGACCGATGTCAGTTTTAAATAATTCCGATGTTAATCAAAATTTCATTAAATCCTTTTTGTTTTCGTTTTCTTTTTCCGTCTTTGTTTCTTTAGAAAACTTCTGTCACGTTTTATTATTTTTATTTAGTTTATTTTTTCTTTTTGCTTTTTCTTTAACGGTGCGAAGTAAAAAATAATGGAAATGAAAGACGTTCTTCATTTTCTTAATTCCACACAACCACTGACACATATGTATATATACCACAACGTCCGCATGGAGTCACAAAAGAGACAGGCAGCAGCGTACACATAATCTTGTATCTTCTTCTCTATCTGTTTTCCAGTTATACACACACTTACACACACATGAATACATACATTTACATATATATATATGTGTGTGTGTGTGTGTGTGTGTGTGCGTGTGTGTGTGTGTGTGCGTGCGAGTGTATGTACGTCTATGTCTATACATGTAAGTGTGCGTGTGCTACTGCCGATTTGTTAGACAATTTAATTTAATCTTTACTTTTTTCTCTGAAGTAGTTATGGTTAATTGTAAATAAACTTACTTAAAAAGTAATTTTTTTGTTTTTTTATGTAAAAAAATTTTGACACACCTTTCCTCTGGTTATTGAATCAATTATTGAAGGAGTGTCTAGTCTTGGCCTTTGCCTTTAGCTATCTGCTGATTAAAGTCAATAGCCTTGAATAGTTTTTTTCATTATCTTAGAATTTGACATTCTTAATGGTTGAGATCGCATTTTTTTTCTATGCCTATAAAGTTATTACAATTTCTACTCTCTTTACAACAAATTTTCTTTCTCTGATTGGGATTTTTTGTTGTCGAAGAATCCTTTCCATATGCCTGACATGCACCAAATGGTTAAGATTGATACTATTTTAAATACAAACAGTGATTCTATGCTGCAGAAAACATGGTTTTCAAACCTTTTTATCACTGATACAAACAAAGCCGTAATCAATCAGCGGCTATCATTTGGGATTTACTGAAATATAATGAATCTTTATTCGATTTGTATCATATGTTTCGACTGAACATTGGTCCAGGCCATGTCTAACTTAATAGCAGCACCTAATGAAAAAGTTAAAAGAAAAACAATAACAATTCACATACCAACAACTTTATTTGGGGGATACATATATTTACATATATAGCTATAAACATTAAAATAATACAACATGTATAATTAACAAAAAATCTGCACTTCACAACTCATTTACAGGTAACTACAAAAAAAAAAAGAAATTAAACAATTAAGGAAAATATTCAAGACCCTTGATTTTTTGGTCAAAACAACAGAGAGAAGAGCCTAAAGAAGCAAAGTGGACAGCAACATGTGACCATTGTACGACTTACTCAGAATTAATCCAGCGCATTCTTTGTACAATTAGAAGATGATTGATATATATATTTACTTGTTTATTATTGTTTTCGTTTACTTCTTAAGAAAACACCTTGATATATATACAATGGGAAAAAGGAAAATATTCAAAAATGCTAGATACTGTAATATATGCTAAAATAAATCTATGTTAAACCGTTTCTCTTCCCACGTGCGTGAGCGAAAGCAGGAAAAGTGCAATAGTGTGGGATCAGAAATAAAATAAGTGGAATTTTAGATTAGGGAATTTTCTTGAAGCTAGAGAACGTTTCATTTAAACTGAAGAGGAAAATAATTAGAAATGTTTTTTTTTTTACTTTGGACAGAATAAAAACTGTTCTTAAAAACATCTTATACCAGAAGAGCGATCAAGAATACACACATATACATGTATAGACAGATACATACTAACATATATACACATACATACGTGTGCATACATACAAATATTTTATACATATAGCCTCATACATACCTATATAGATACTTATATACATATATGTATATACACATTACTATATATATATACACACACATGCTTATACATACATATGCTTATATATATACACGTGTGCCTGTATACATATGTAGATGCTTACATACATATATACATATATACAAGTCCAAACATATACACAATATATACATGTCTACATACATAAGCCTACATGTATACAAATGTGTATATCTAACTATACAACTATATATGTATATATATATATCTCTCTATATATATATACATGTCTATGGGTGTATAAGTATGAGTATGTGTACAAATGCATACATACACAAATATACACAAATACATACACATACACATGTATACACACTCATATACCCAAGTCTATAATTAAATAACTACAAATATAAACATATATACATATGCACTTAATTTTATTCACACTTAAATGCATATACACATACATACGCGACCACGTTTAAATGCCTATACACTCTCAAATGCATTCCCACAAACGTGGATATAGGTGCATAAATACACACATACAGACACAAAATAAACTCACAAGCGTATTCATACACATACATACAGGCATACATATACATCATACATGCACATATTCATATATATACAAAAACATTCACAAATATATATACACTGATATATGCACGTGTATATATACATATATAGATATACATACATATGCTAACAACATATTTCAATATTGGAAAATCTCTGGAAGAAATTGTTTTTTTTTTGTTTTTGAATTGTTTTAAAAAATCAGGAACAAAAAACAAAAATAGGGAGGCAGAAAATTCCTGATCAAAGAAATAGTGTGTAAAAGAAATGAGAGGAAGGTTCACAGACAAGTTTGGGGATACATCTCTAACTAGACGTAGAGAGCTAAAATGTGGTTACTAATATGGTAGATGTTTCAATGATAATTTTTAATAAGAGATCATTGTATAGGGTGAAGGGGAGTTTGGAGTCTAAAAATGTCTTTAAAAAGTCACAACTTGAAGGAGATGAGCACATGCTACTGAAAGAGAACATTAGATACTAAAGAGAGAATTGAGCACCCGTGCAAAAGAACATGGCTGAGAGTGTGAGGGAGATAACACTACATTACATTATGAGAGAAGGAAAAAAGGAGCAGTGAGAGAGAGAGAGAGATTATTAGAGGCTAAAGAGAAGGAGAGAGGGTTACATTAAATCCTGTAGAGAGGCGAGAAAATAGGAGAGCAAGCTTTGATATAACAGTCAGATATGTAACAGTAGAAAAAGAACCAATATATCACACTCTCAGACTTCAATATTCATTATTGTTCGCTGTCCCACTCCCAGTGATGTTCTTGCGCTAAAACTCCACAATAGAACGCCGCTTACAGTGCCTCTAATATACGACAAGTATTCAATACCGCATGCAAAAGAAAGCATTAAATTTAAGATCGAAAGACCATCACTAACGTATTCCAGCCTTTGCCACGGTATCTCTTTATTCAGTTTTTTTATCGGTATTACAAAACTGCCTAGTTGTAACTTATCTCTACCTAAGTCGACTAGAGCAGCATACAACCTCTCGTCATCGATTACGTACCGCTTTTCCTAGAAACACACTATGTCCAAACTTTTCAACGCCGCTCCCGCTGAATTCCCTTATAACCCACAGGGACCTACAAGTAGCGGCTAGCAGCCATTAGATCAGATACCAACGGAATCAATCTTACTCGTTTCAGGGTGTTTGTGAAAGCCATGAACACAATCCTTTTCCTTAATCTGAATATTATAAAGCAGAGTACACCACTTTAGAAGCTTTTATTCATCTTTATAATATTTGAAAATTGAATCATATGTAGAGTCAAAAAATATCCTTTAACCATCAAACTAACCAGCGTAAGGGACTACAAAATTTGCGAGAAATTGAACAAAATTTTCTTTTTCTTTCGTTTATCTCTTTAGAAATAAGTGTGGAATGAAAATGCGGAAGTTTCAATGATAATATTCACTTCGCAATTGGTGAGCGTAAAGCTATAGGGTGTAATGTCTGAAAATGTAATCCATGTTTCAGAATATTCGTACTAGTGGCAGGAAATAACAGCATTGATATGATTGATACCCTTAAGGAATTTTTGTGCAGTCCTGAATTACAATATATACTCTCATCATATCATGCCTCACTGATATGACTTTATCTCTCTCAATTCGTCGTTCGCAACATTTTTGATCTCGTAGTGCACTGGAGATCAATTAAGAAAAGTAGTGGCGCTATTCTTGCAGGAAGTAAGAAGCCAGACCGTATTAAATTCCAAAACATGGAAAAATAGCAAAATCTATTATTCACCTAGTTTTATTAATCATATACATATGTATGCCCAAATTATACTTAATATATTCTGGACCGTAATTCAGTACGAAATATATCGTTTTTGTTTCTCTTTTACTTTTACTCTTTTCCTAGTTTCAGTCATTTAACTGCGACCATGCTGGAGCACCACCACCTTTTGTCGAGCGAATCGACCCCAGGACGTATTCTTTGTAAGCCTAGTATTTATTCTATCGGTCTTTTGCCGAACCGCTAGGTTACGGGTACGTATACACACCAGCATCGGTTGTGAAGCGATGCTGGGGGGACAAACAGACACACAAATATATACACACATACATATATATATATACATATATATATACGACGGGCGTCTTTCAGTTTCCGTCTACCAAATCCACTAACGAAGCATTGGTCGGCCGGAGGCTATAGTGGAAGACACTTTCCCAAGGTGCCACGGAACCCGGGACCATGTGATTCGTAAGCAAGCTACTTACCACACAGCCACTTCTACGTTCCAAACTCTTTATATACATTTTATTTATATTTTATATCTTTCAGGGGACATAGTCGATGCATACATGCGATAAAATTTGTAATGTGCATAGCGCAATATTCTTTCTGCGGTCCTGAATCAAGGTGGGATGAGAGTGATTGAGCTCGAATAATCATTCTTGAACGAACGGTGATATATAAATTAAGAGAAAGACTATGTTAAAACAATGAATTGTTAATCATTTTCTAGCGGCATCTAGTGCTGCCATAACAGTCCACTCAGTCCCGGAATTGATGTGAATGGTGTTGAAGTGTATGATGAATATAACACTAAAATCTCATGGAAGCTTTTGATAGAATTAAGCTATCAACAAACATATCCATATATATTTACGCTACTTTCCCTTTTATGCCGAGTGTTAATTCCGGTTAAACCATACATTTTAGAGATCTTGGTAGAAAAGTCTATTCAATATACTCAACTTTCGTTTTAACCAACCAACAAGTAGAATGCATCAGATAACCTCGGTATACCTACTGTGGACCTATTCGTAAATAACGAATATTATTTGTGTAAATCTTAGAGACTGGGATATTGCATCTCATTCTATGCCAGAAATCAATTTCTTTTCCCATATTCTAATATTAAATTACACCTTAAAACAAATTCTGTTATCTTACATTTTAAAGAATGCTATTTCATTTTCATTGTTATTATTTTTATTAATATTATTATTTTTATTGGCACTATTATGATCGAGATGAAAGCTTTTTCCAGCTTAATTGTGTTTTGCCAAGTTAATTAATGAAATTAATCCACAGAAAATTAAACAACAAAGAATTTCCTGGAAATAATGTAATCTAGTGTTCATTATTGTTCATAATCGGTGTTATTTTTATGTATTTTAAATTTATTTTCAACTTTGTTCTTGTCAATGCTGTTGTTGCCGCTGCTTTTGGTCATGATAATATCTGCATATAACATGTATTTTATTAATTTTACGTTTAATTTTTTTTTTCAAATAGACACTTTACGAAAGAAAATATATCAGAATGAATTCATGCTGTCTTATATTATGTTAGTAATTATGAAATATAAGAACTGTCGGTTCCTTCGAAAAACAGTGAATAAGAAAAGCAGTTTTAGGAATTTTTTATGAATTTGTCAACGACTAATTTTACTTCACAGCAGTAAATCAAGTCAATAATTAATAAAACTTCCATGAAATGATTTTTTGCTACACGAAAGTACTAGTTTTCCAAATTTAATTTGCTTTTGGATTATAAAATTAATTCGGAAAAATAAATGTTTTACTTTGTTTTTCTTTTATATGTCATGTATTTTATTAGATGTTCTGTTAATGCAAACAAATAATGTCTCAAATAATGATAAATTTAGGACTTCAGATTTCAGCAAATTAAGAAAGATACGTTGGATATGGCGATGAAAGTGTGACAAACAATATCAATGCATTAGTATTACCAACGTAACGCAGCCATTTTTTTAAAATAGGAAGTTACCACTAGTCAACAGAATAGTTTTATAATGGTGACTACGCCTTTCTGAATGCATTTAGGCATTGATTACAAATGAGTCTTTAGTGCAGGTTTCCTGTCACGTGTACTCCTTGTAATATGTGTAGTTTTTATCCTTCTCAATTTTCTCAACAATTGTGCTGCATGAAATAACCCTTTATATAATTTGGCTCATTGTTTCAATGAAAACACTTCACAAATATTTGATTAATTAAAACATAATTACGTTTAATACCCTTTTTTATATCATTAAATCATTGTACATCTATATAAGCAATATTCAGTTATTCAAAAGTCGTGTGGTAATGAGTGTATCTATAAAGAATTGTCAGCCATTATGTCTTTATTCAAGAATTCCAATGGTATATTTCTATTGAATACCTAAATTTATGATGCCGTATTCTTTGCTTATTGCTTACTTATTACTTATTACGAAATTTTCAAGACAGAATTCTAGATGGAAATGTAGTAAGTATAGCTTGAAACATCCTGCCCCTTTACTTGCATTCAGTAGGTCCTCTATTCTATCCCTACAGGCAAAAAAACTTTAGAATAATCATCAAAATCAAGTCTTTAAATTCCAGAGGTGGTGATTCAAATTCAATAACATTTAGAATACCCTTTTAAATATTTAAACTCCAAGTAAGCAGAGTTCACATTTAAAAACTTCTTGGGGAGATATTGAAATTCCCTTGCATTGATTTTACCTATAGCTTCAACAAAGTTTTCCTTAAACCTTTTATCTTTTTTGAATAAAGTAAGAAAGCAGATTGGACATTGCTCACTATTTGTAACCAGCGATATTTATTACAACGGTTTGTAAATGGTATAAGAAAGGATACCGTTTTGTAGATCCTGTATGTCTATTATATTGTCAATGACTTTGATATCTCGACTGAGCATAGATGAACATTGTATTGAATGGTATCAAACAGTGTATTCATATTATCATAAATCCCTTTCAGGTGGATAGACTGAACAATCGGGTGGCATTGCTTGATATCTTCGTTATGCTGTTGAGCTAATTAAATTTGAAGCTTCTTGAAGATGAATGAGTGAATAGATGACAGTCAGACGCTACATGAGACTGAGAGAAGTCTATAAAGAAATCACTGTTTCCATTGCCATATCAAACGGTACAATCAGCAATGAAAAATTTCCTAGATTATAATTTTGCTTTTGGATGCAACTCACTTGCAATTGTTTGCCAAGTAAATTGTCTTCCTGTTATATCTCGTGAAAGCGTTTGAATTATCAGCTATAAATCGCTGATTATCTAAAATCTGTTGAGTAAATAACTTCCCCAAATGTTCCTTCTCCACCTTCCATTTCTTCATCTATAGAAACAAGCCTATTGTTTTAGTGAAAAGGAATGGATATTATTCCACCATGTTGGACTCAGCTATATGTTGAATTCAACTATGAATAGAAAATCTTTTGTTTGTTCTTGCGAGAAAGATAATTATGTTGTGCGAAATACACATTTTGTAAGATGATCGAGTTTTTCTTGATATGAAGGGAATAAAGAATGACATAGGTTGTCCTTTATTATTCAAACTCTTATGCAGTTCATTTAAGCAAGCAGGCGTGATTAGATGTGCCGTCTACTGCTATGCGAGGTAATATATTAGACAAAATTATGACTGGTGTGCTTTAAAAGATTCATTTTGATGGTCTTGGGGAAAATGTATTGGAAACATAAAAGAAAAACTATGGAAGAATTTTAGACATATAGCACGCGATGATTTAATGGCAATAATACTTTTATAAGGTAATTGTTATTTATAATCTGCTAGAGAATTTATTATTCCACATAATATCCCGCTTTGAATTCTATATGGATAATGATTCGGTGGACCTTTGCATCCATCATGTAATTCATACACACAGACACACAGGGACACAAACACACACAGATACACACACATACACATGCACACAACATACTCACGCGCGCACGCACATGGACAAACAAATATTTATATATAAATGGCTCTGTAGCATTGTTTATGAACGTATATATATAAATATATATATATATA
>NC_068982.1:164581659-164582392 GCF_001194135.2 Octopus bimaculoides
ATGGACCAGAGGTTAGGGCAGCAGACTCGCGTTCGTGATATCGCTGTTTTGATTGTTAGAGTTTATTGAGTGTAAACACCTAAACCTCGACGTGGCTCTGGCTGCGGGGTGCGGGTGGGGGGTTCTGCTGTACTCTTTCACCACAACTTTCTCTCACTCTTTGTTCCTGTTTCTGTTGTACCTCTATTTCAAAAAGCCAGCCTTGTCGCACTCTTTGTCACGCTGAATCCCCTCGAGAACTACGTAAATTTCAGGCTGTTCCGTTGATCGGATCAACTGAAAGCCTCGTCATCGTAACCGACGGAGTGCCGCGATATATATAAATGTGTGCACAGGTTTGTGTGTGTGGGGATGCTATGTGTGTGAATGTGCGTGTGTGTGTGTACGTGTGGCTGTAGCGTTACGGGATATTTTCTTTGCAGTTGATTTTTTGTTGTGAATGTCGTTCTGGTTGAGTGCTCATAGCTGATTGTCTATCGTTGACTTTTGCTGTTTAGCTGTCTTTCGTATATTCCCTATTGTTCATTCTTTCTTCATTTGGTATGTTTTCATGACGAATATATCTCCTCACCACTATCCACACTGCTGTTGCCAGGGCACGTTCCTTAGACCGTACCTCTGTTCTTTCTCCCCGCACCGGCCCCGTCATTGCCTGTCTCCCGTTTCTCCTCACCTCCCAGCCCTCCACTTTCCCCTCCAACACACCATTCTCCGAGCCTTCATACGACTCCAG
>NC_068982.1:164582402-164593957 GCF_001194135.2 Octopus bimaculoides
CACCGTACATCTTCCCCAACCTCCTTCAAACGAGCCCACAACCTGCGTGACCTCCTGTTCCACAGTTTCTTCCCCAACCCCACCTCCGAGCCTAGCTCATTCCCCTGCTCCACCCACGCTGCTGTACTTGCCCCTACTTCTCCAATACCACCATTCTCACAGGCACCCAACATCATCCTTATCACATCCCCGAGTTCTTTACCTGCACTTCTAGTGACGTCATTTACTGCATCTCCTGCCCTTTCTGCCCTTCCCTGTACATCTGTCAAACGGATGCCGCTTGTCTGACCGCTTCTCGGAGCACCTCAGACTCGGAAATGACACCCCGGTCTCGCGTCAATTCCGCTATACAACATCTGTCTGTGTTCGGACTACCTTTGCACAGAGGCCATCCAGACTCCTACCTTCGCCATGAACAGGAATTAATCTATCTTCTCTCTTCGCTCCTTTGCGCCTCATGGGCTCAACTCCCCTCCTCTCTTCATCTGACTCCCCTCCTCGCTTCATCTGACTCCCTCCTCACTTCATCTGACATCTACTTCCTCTCTTCACTCCTACCCACCTCTTCTCTTCCTTTATACCACTCCACATCAGCCCATACACCCCACACACACCCCTATCTCATACCACCCCACCACACTACACCCCACCCCATCCCACACAACTACACCCCACCCCATCCCACACAACTACACCACCACTGTACACCACTGCACACACTAGCATTGACCGCTTCCAAGTACCCACTCCACACACCGTCATCCACACATCCACATACCATCAAACACACATAGTTGAAACGCTGTTTTATTGTTTTTCACCGTAGAATTTCCATCATCCCACTACCAGTTTGCCACCACCCCTTCCTTCCTTATTCATCTATCACCCCTTTCTTTCTCATTCATATATTGTGACGGAGAAAACCACAAGAGTATTATCATAGTAGATTATAATCGTTATTATTACACCTGTTGTAATATGGCCATTGTTTCCATTACTCAGTCTCAAATCAAAGCTTCATTACCTTACACAGATGAGAAATATTTCGTATTCATGGATATTTTCCTTCTAAAGAATTGATCTCATCACAGGTATCACAACCAACTTTATAACAGAACAAGATTCGCCCACATATGCTGTATAATTCCCTATCAATTCGACCATTTACAATTTACAATAAGACTGTCACGATGCTTTTATCACTGAGTGTAATGATATTCAAATATTATGCTAAACTTTAAAGTTGCACACGCACACACTCACACGTATTAATATGTGTATGTATACATGTATACTCTCACACACATGCATGTATATACATATATATTAAGCAGCACACATAACACATTATCTCAATCCGTTCACACAACCAGTCTTTACCTCAACACGATTTTATTAGCTAAACCGACAGAAATGCAATGCTACAAACAGAATCTATATTGGTTTAAAACTCCAAGAAACTCACTGTGATCTACTCTATATCATCAATTTACTAATATTTTATTTCCAATATTTATAGTCATACCACTAATGTTAGGACATAGTTATATTAAATTTCGTATTCGGTTATTAAGTTTCTCATGCTTTATTCCTTTCGATTCAACGGAGTAGTAATCCAATTGAAGCCACTGTTCCGTTTACTATTAATAGGTTACTCATGTGCTGCTTAATATAAACAACTCCTTCTAGCCTTCTGCTATATTACCTAAGTTTTCGTTACACACCTTCCTCTTCGCAAAAGTGTTTTTGTATAAATATAAGTAATATGCATTTAATTGTAATATAAATGTGACATGTAATATTCTAGACTTCTTCATGAACTAATATATTTATTAGAAACGAAAATCCCCCGGTGTTGCAGCTCACAAACCTTTGGTAAAGATCAGTTAAATATTTTAATCACCTGCTTCGGCACTGAAATGATATTTGTTATGTTAAGAAGTGGTTTGATCTATTTCCTCGGAATCTAATTGAATTCGAGAAACTCTGTGGCAATTTGAAAAAGAAAGAGCAAACTTATCATAATAACAATAGTGGCTTGTGATGCTTGCCGAAAGTCATAATACGATGAGAAGAGTAGAAAAGCGAAATACATAGGAAAATAGCCGATAGTGAGGGATTTCTTTTGAACAAAACGGTGAAGTCTGCAATAAAAGTGAAGAGGAATTAATACATAAATAGCATCGGGAGTACAATACAAAAAGAAAAGGGTTGTTATATCTTACCTTGCCGAAAGAATCCAGTATGTAGATAGACATCATGTAGTTTAAAACGAGCAGTTTCAGCATAAGTGTGTTTATGACCCGATTTAGATTCACTTACATGCTAACTATGTCTCTCATGTGCTGTACACTGATTATGTCCTGTGCATATATATAATGCTACTTAAAAGTAATCAGAATTATTCCTACGGGTAGAGACAAGAAAAGAGGTGATTGTATTAGCTGTGCTGGATCTACAATACAAATTTGAGTCCAAGTCACAGAAATAAGAAATGTAAAAGAAATAGAAATTCTATTCTAGGCTTAGGGTATAGTAAAAGCAGCTTCAGTGTATGCACTGTTTTTCTTATTTCATTTTGTAATTTGCTTTAATGCAACAGTTAATGATTTAATGGGTATTGTTTCAGTGTCTCCATTTTGCATGTTGATTGAGATATCAAATTAGCAAAAAGTCATTTTAAAAATTTTGATAGAATTGCTGTCCTGAATAATAGTTACCGAGAAGAATAGTCCTAGTTATCAATTTTCAATTTTAGTTTTGTGCAGTTGTGTACTTTTATTTTTACTTTATTTTCTTCTATTCAGATGGTACGCTTCACATGTCTTTCCTATTTCTCTGTTGTATTTTGTTAAGAATTGGAAAAAAAATTAGCTGGAACGGGCGTTATCATATTACGTAGAGAAGACTTAAAATCAGCATTACTGATTATAATGTTTGTAGAATGGTATAAACGAACAATAGGAAATGGAATTATATACATTTTGTCACTCGTGATTTGAAAGCTTGGAGATGGATTTTTTTTTGTTATGAAACGACTGGCGATATAATGTGATTGTGAAGTGCTGAGTTGTTTATAATGATATATAATGGTGGTAGTTGTTTTGGTGGTTGTTTATAATATCCTGCGTAGTTAGATAATCTCTGCTTTATTGGAAATATAGCCGTAATACATCCGTTAGAAACACAAAAAGTCTGCCTTCTTAATCATGGAATGGTATTTGTTCAAAGAGACATTAGAATATTGATGGATTGCAGTTATTGAACAAGGAATTTAGCTGAACGAAGCAGAGTAAACGCTGATTGAAACAACAGATCTGAAAACTACCACTACTTAATATTATAAAGAAATGAAATGCATTTTACATCAAAAGATTGATTCTCATATCCCAGATTTAATCATATATTTTAGAAATATTCATTTATTCTCTATTTTCTTTCATATTTATCTATGAATATCGTTGATGTCCGAGAGAAAAAGGTAAAAATAGCACTATAAAGGAATTTGTAAATATATCGATTTATTTAAACCTAATCTAGATATTACTGTCACAACAAATACAATGGGAAGTTCCATGATGGAATCAAACAAAGAAAAGAAAACAGAACAAAAATATTAAGCCAAAAAATAAAAGGTTGATGGAAGCGAAATGAAAGTAAAACAGAAACAAAACATCTGTTTCCCTGAACAGGTTTATGGTTACTTTTTTATATTAAATCCTACAGCATTTCTATATCGGAAAATTTACTTATGTGTTTTTAATCAAATTAATGAGATTACGAGATTTAAAAAAAAAATCTAAATAGTAAAGTCTAAACACAAAATTCCATGTACCGAGTAAAACAACAAAGGATGGTGGAAATAATGGATGTTTGAGAGATAAATATGATATAATCAACATATACTACTAACTATAAAAGTACCCAACCTGTGATTTTGTCGAAGAGATGAGGATTAGATTGAATAATAATTTAATAGATATCACAAATGAAACTTTAATCATCTTAGGGAAGGAAAATAAAAAAATTAATATACTAATACATATTTGGTTTTAATGTCGGGAAACGTTCAAACAAAAAGAGAAACATAACATAACAAAACGAATATAACAATGAAACATGCATGAAACCAGAATTACAGGCATTTCAAACATTTTTTGAGCTCTCGAAAGAACAGGGTGGCTGTCGATGATTTGATCGATGTTACAAACACACACGTGTATATAAACGCACAAACGCTCACACGCATGGATACATATATACATACGAACACATGCATACACACACACAGACGCGCTATTATTGGCATTCCAAAGTAGTTGTAAGAAGAAAGTACCATTCGATATTGCTCTTTATTAGATCGATCTATGTGCGTTATGCAGACAGGAAACGGTCTGCTGTATTGCGGGCATGTTTTTGTTTTAATTATATTTATCAAATAAAATCACTGGAACTAAAACAAATATTCTCTTTAATATTATTATACTTGCAGTCAATCGTTATATTTACATGGCATTCGCACGTAACATCACACGGGATACTCACACTGGTGAAATCGCTGGTGAGTTTTATTTTTGCTAAATTTCCGTTTCTCTTGCTGTTTTCGCCTGCTGGCATTGCTTTGCAGATGTATCTGGATTTCCACTGAAAAGTTGTCCTCACTTTTAATCACTGAATGTGTGTATGTTTATTTCGTAACATTTTCTGATATATATTTCCCAACAAACTTCTTTTTCTAAGATGGCTAGTAAAAAATTTAATAGAGGAGTGGTTGTAGGTATAATTATATCCATCTCTCATCCTAACTCCTCTTTAGTCATAATAGCCCTCCAGTAAGTCTTCAATATGAGGCGGAAGCCACTCCCATTGAAAGTATCCAAGCAGCTAAAATCTGAAAACAACAACAGCAACAACAACGATGACAGCAACGAAAACACATTTGTGAACCGCGACAACTTCAATAACAACAGGAACAAAACCAACGATAATAATAGAATAATCAACATTCACAACACAGCAAAAACAATGTTGCTAACAGAATAGCAACAACAGTAAAGATAAAAATCATGATAAACAAGCAGTAACCTATAACATCATTTAAAATGGCAACAATAATGACAACTGTTACATAATTCAAAAGGACAATACCAGTAAGGACGACGAATTGGGTTCAGAAAAACATCTTTTGCACATATTATGGTCATATTTCTTCTCGTATACATCGGCATCGTCAGAAGCTGCTATGAAATGGAAGTTGTTTTAGCCGTTCTATCAGTACAGAAATATAGAATTTACATTCTATAGAAGTAAAAAGAACGCTACTAAAAAAACATAAATGCGACATTGCTCACCCTGGGCTCACTTCACACTCTGTTTCATCAATAGCAGAGAAACCAGTACTCATCTTCGGCCGAAATCGAGAAAATGTCTGAAAAAAGTGTGGCCTTCCATTATTCGAGGAAAGCAATATGGGACTATGGTAGCCATCTGAGACAGCGAGCAAAAAGCTCATAGAATTCCTAAAACAACCTGTACTTATCAGCAGTTTCTGATGATACACACACACACACACACACACACACACACACACATATATATATATATGGAACATCGTGTGATCAAAGTCAGAGTCACAAACTTACTTTCTCATAGAGAACATGCCTGAGAAATGATCAAGTTAGTAAAGCTTATAAAGTCTTCAGTATAGTACAAGGGAAACGTCAGTAGAGTTCCAGGTTTTGCTTGCTCGAAGTTGATATTCTAAACTTCTATTTCAGTGCGAGCAGATGCAGGTAATTACGGTAGGTTGTAAAATTACCAAATGTCAAGTATGTGGAAGGACCGATTACCAGAGAGCTCCTCCCCACTTTGAAGTGCTTGAGAGCAATACGTCATTTTGTACCGCTGCTTCCAACGTCAAATCTGCTGCAATCAGAAAGCCGGCGACAACAGCAACTACTATTTCAATGAAAACTGCAAGAGCATCAAACACTTACAGAGGGGCGCAGGAAGGAGTCCCCCAAGTTCACCTCCATCATGAACACCAAACGATGCAAAAGGATAACATAAAAAGCACCCAAACGGTGACTCAGGCGGTAACCACCAAACAAGAGAGGAGGACATTCATGTGAATATACTGACTTGACCCCACAAATTCTAAAAGTGTGTGAGTACCAAGCTCACTAGTTCAGAAAAAAATAATCCGTGTGCCCAATCAATTAATCCAGGCGAAGGCCAACAATCCCTATGGCCAACAATCCCTATGGCCAACACTCCCTATAGCCAAAGAAGCAAAAACAGCCACAACAACGAGATAATCAGTAACAGTAACAAGTGCATAGTTATACTGAGCAACAGTGAGTGACACATCAATATCAGCAGAAGCCCCAAAAAGAAGATGTATGTAAGACGACAACACCCACACCATTCACAAGTGACAGAATATTTACAGCAACCACTTACAAAGGAACCTCTCAACTCTATAGTTCTCTGAAAGAAGACACGCATTTGATGGTTTGTGTAGATTCAAGTAATGACAAATTTTACAACAGGCGAGGGTTTTGATGCTTTCGCTATTTCTAAAACTGCGCAAGTGGCAATTCTTTTAAGTTTTACTCAAACATTATACCGTGTTTTGAAAGAGCTTTTCCTACTTGATATGGACAAATTTAAAGACATGTTGAAAACAAGGATCTTAAAAAACACGTGCAAAGACTCCAAAAATGGACAAAGCCAAGACGATGGTGACTGATTATATTTTTTATTTCTTCCCCACCTCCTGAAATGGCAATACTAAGAATAGGTTATATGAATGATTGTGATCTGAGGTTGCGTGGAAAGAGGTCACTACGTTTGGAGGAAATATCAATTTGCAAGACCAGGATTTCCGAAACGCAATTGCTTACTTTCCTTTTCGACGACTACGAGTTTTATGACTCTTGCAGTCGGTTTGATCAAGTGAGCTGGTTATAGTGTTTCGGAAATGTGTTGACGCAAAGATGAGTACAGTTACCTTAGACTGACAGATTGGTGGTCATGACTATGACTGCGTAACCCGAACTAAGGATATGTATGCACATACACGATGGCACGAAAGTCGTCTGTTGAACCCGGGATGGAACGGAGATAAAGCACGGCAACGAAACTAGAATTTGGTTTAAGACTGACCACACCAGACGTGTGCTTTCTTAATCCAAACAGATGGGGTTTCTAACAGCATTTTCCAAAATTCTCACGGGTAGCTGCGAGCGAGCTTGAGACCATAAGATTTGATGCCCATACTCTGTTTCATCAATAGCAGAGAATCCAATACCCATCTTCGGCCGAAATCGAGAAAATGTCTGAAACAAAGTGTGGCCTTCCATAGCATGCATTACTCGAGGAAAGCAACAGGGACTATGGTAGCCATCTGAGACAGCGAACAAAAAACTCATTGAATGCCTAAAACGACCGGATGGAAGTCTTTGCATGGACTATCGGACAGGGAGAAGAAAAGATCCTCATCATATTGATATAAGTTTTAATAATTCTTTATACTATAGGCAGATGTTCTCAAATGTTTGAGGAGGGTGACAGTCGATTACATTGACCCCAATACTTGACTAGTAAAGAATGAAAGGCGAAGTCGACCTTAGCAGAATTTGTACTCAGTATGTTAAGCCAGACGAAATGCCGTTAAGAATTTGCCTAACATGCTAACGTTTCTTATTGCTTTATTGCCCACAAGGCGCTAAACATAGAGGGGACAAACAAGAACAGACAAAGGTATTAAGTCGATTACACCGACCCTAGTGCGTAAGTGGCACTTAATTTATCGATCCCGAAAGGATGAAAGGCAAAGTCGACCTCGGCGGAATTTGAACTCAGAAAGTAACGCTAGACGAAATACCGCTAAGCATTTCGCCCGGCGTGCTAACGTTTCTGCCAGCTGGCCGTCTTTATCTATGTTTTAAATTACTATTGCACACAATTCAGCGTTGTGTAATGATGACTATTGTAATTCTGTTTAGCAGAAACGATGAGTTGAGTCATAATGAAAATTTTACTGTGATGAATTTCATAATCTCCAGCAAAGCTTTTTCGAAACATTGTAAACCAGTAGCTGCGGCCAAAACATGTGCAGAATCCAGTTTTAAATCACCAACCAATTATGTCTTTAACGTTGTTGTATATGTTATCTGTAAATCAAATTTTTGTGTGTTATGTTGATTAGAATAAAGAAAATATTCATACATATTTTGTGTCAACTTTCTGCTATTCCTAAAATATATCGGAGCTCAACAACAGTTTCTATAGATATATTCAATTTCGATATGGAATATCTTATTATAGATTGGCATAGTCTCTAGAGAGATATTAAATAATGATATCTCATCATATTACTATTCGGAGATATTCGAGATTGACTAATATGTAAGAAGAAAATTAATTAACTGATAACGTACATATCAGAAATGATGATGCCGATGTAATTGGCAATACAAAATTAATGTTTAATATATCTTGTTGATTAGCAGAACATTAAAGAGGGGGGGGGACAATGGGAGAAAAATGAAAGCAATCACTGATATAACATTTTTGCGTTATACTACTCATAATTTAGAGGAAATTCAAATTTAATTGTTATTTCAGTTATATTTTACTCATCTTTCTAATCAGTCTTTCTCTCACATTTTACAATTCTTACGACTACAATTTAAAAAGTAATTAGTAAGAAAAGTAGCCCACATAATCTTCGTTATCATTCCTTTTTATTAATGAAATCGATGCGTTATCGTTTCAGTTTGAGCTCTTTTCGTCGATGCCTTTGCATGATAAAAGTGTGCGGAAGAAATTCCGGTTGAATGCTGCTACGGCAAGACATGGCTGGGTAAACGTTTACTGAGGTTCTTGTTTAAATGACACTATAATGACAAAGGAAGTTAAGAGAGTGCACCCAGTGATTTTAATGCCTCAAGGCATTCTCTCATATCTACCTTGTTCAGCTAGTTAGCATAACAAATGTCGAATTATTTGTAGAATTAGTGGGAAAGTACGCGGATAAGTCATTCTGATGTTTTCTTTAATGATGTTACTAGTTAGATAACATTTTATTACATATTGATATGTTTGTCGATGTAACAACACTACACAGTATATCATATATTTCTCTCTATGTTTGTCCCTCTACACCAATTGTCAATCAGTCGTGGTCCACGCAACTTAGTGGCTCAGCAAAAAAAGAAAAAAAAACGCCGATAGAATAAGTATCAGACTTAAATATCAAGTATTGGAGTCGATTTATTGGATTAAAATTCTTAACTGCTATGCTGCTGTATGTATGACTGCAGTGCAATGATTGAAACAAGTAAATGATAAAAGCTAAATGTTCAACTTATATAAATGCTTCTGGATATATTTCTGTTTCTTTATCTTAGACCCATTTCAGTCTGAGCTACATTTCTACATGAAACTTCTCACAGTAGTATGAACACAATTGTAATAAATGCGAAGATATCACTGTTTTGTACAATCGGCGAAAGACACCATTTAGAGATAGTTTCGAAAGTTACCAGCTGCTTTAATTTTTCTCTCGTTTAAGCTTTATAAACGTGGCAGCGTAACTGTTCCCAGAAAAAGGCAATAACATAACGTACGTATATTCAACATCGCACCAGCGGTCAAGACAGTCGTAAAAGCATTTTAAATAATATCTGCTTTCTCAGTGATTACAAATATAGGCATTATAAAACCACATCTTCAGAATATTTACCGCCATAAGATCTGAAAAAGTCTTTGCTGTCCTTGCGACCATCATTTTTTCACCAACGCAGCATAAATTGTCTTCGATACTCTGCATTTAGGGCGATGTTTTATCATGCTTCAGTTTCCGTTGATGTGGTTTACTCTGATCCATAGTATATCACAACCAAAGAATGTAATCATTCAGTTAGTCTTTCCTCAAACGTTTCTCTTGCAATGTTTTGCAGATTTACAATTCTTCACAACCAAAACATAATCGCTATACGTGTTGCATTATGACATTCAAAAGATAAAGAAAAAGACACACACACACACACACACACACACACACACACACGCACACGCACACATATGCATATATACACACGCGCACACACATCCATAATATTCTTAAAACTATTATCCAGTCATACCTATCAAGGTTAGTTCATATATAATACAATATTTACATTGCCCAAACTTTATTCTAAATTTGGGCAATGTAAACGTTATACTAAATTTAGCGTCAGCACTAAACTTTTACTAACTTTGCAACTATAATTTATATCCCAAAGTGGTATTGCTCTCATATCTGGAATTGCATTGTTGCTACATACATATATCCAAAATCACATATTAAAATACAGTTGACATAATTCACTTACTTTGGCTTAATTCTTTTCCAAAAGAAATCCCTCAAGATAGCAAGCTGCATGGCAGCTAGTTTGTCCAGTCGACTCTAACCTAAATATTTTCATGCAATCATTCCACCGCAGTACTAAGACTCTTAGTAATTTAATCTTGCGCGTTTTCTCTGCTGTCAATAAGCTGCCAATTTTCTACAAGATCATCAAGTGATTCAATATCATTAGTTTACCACAAATGTATAGATAATGAGCGCCAGTTTACTCCATATTAGTCACCTAATCCTCCTCATCATCATTCTGACCCTCAAATGGGTAAATAATAAGTTTTAAAAAATTCGATAGCGTCTTACGACACAATATAAAGCAAATTATAATTAGATATAAAATATTTATTACTTACTACTTCAAACAAAAGAAGAGAAATCTTGAAACTAACTGATTAGTAAATATTATCTACTTAAAATTAATTCAAATGCAAGCTCTATTTTTTTTCTGTATAAATCTAGGAATTCAGTTTTGTAACAAGAGTCTTTTGATATATACATATGGCGACATAGATCGTCTAAAAATGCTCAAATTAATTTGGTAGAAGATAAATGTGGTTAAATTGTGTTAACGCACGGGGTCATTTTCAACATCTTTAGCAACCAGAAGGTGTTGGCGTTCGAAGTTTAAAAAAAAAAAATTTATTGCACTGCGAAAACACCGAGTTCGATAATCACTGCTTTATTGTTCAATGAGACTCGTTAGAGAATCACCATGATTCTGCTTCATAACGCACTATTCACAGCTCTCATCAACTTTAACACTTCTATGGTCATCCACTTCCTCATCATCATTGCCGTCATCATAATCATTATGGTCGTAGTCGTCACCACCATCTTCCTCACGTAGTTGTACTTCTTACTCATCAGCGTCGCCTTCGACGTCGTCGTCTACAACGTCGTTGGAGTCGTTATCATTATCATCACTAACGTCTTTTAGCTATATTTAGAACAAATATTTTCTCTTGAATGCTCTTTAATACAATTTCCCTTTCACCGAAAGTAAAATCCCGTCACGCATGCTCATAA
This sequence comes from Octopus bimaculoides, assembly GCF_001194135.2. Classification (NCBI taxonomy): domain Eukaryota; kingdom Metazoa; phylum Mollusca; class Cephalopoda; order Octopoda; family Octopodidae; genus Octopus; species Octopus bimaculoides. Next base: position 164,593,843 of record NC_068982.1, read on the forward strand.
ACATGTGTATAGAAAATTTTCCCTTCGCATGGTAACTATTTGCAACAGAGTATATCTAAAGTCGGGAATTAGATTATTCAGAAGAGACTTTTTTCATCAATAAATTTCAATGTAT
>NC_068982.1:164594790-164599510 GCF_001194135.2 Octopus bimaculoides
TATATATATATATATATAACGGGCATATATGTATATGTGTGTGTGTGTGTGTGTGTGTGTGTGTGTTTGTTTGTGCTTGGCAGCAAATGTTGCTTTGTCCCCGTAACTTTGCAGTTCGGCAAATAAGCTTAATATAATGAAGAGCGTATTTTAACTATTACCTGAGGAGGAGCATTTTATACCTCAGATGCATGATCATGATTACATAATATCTCACCAATATACTACGTGTGTAAAAATGTGTCGAAACAATTAAATAAAGAATGTAGTCCATTTCATTTTCTAGCATTTATCTATCTATCTATCCGTCTATCTATCAGTTTATCTCTCTCTGTATATATATATATATATATATATATATATATATACATAGGGAGAGAGAGAGTTGGGATGCATAACCTCTATTTACAAGCTTACCATTGAGCAGTCATGTGAAACAACCTATCACAAAGGAGCATACATGCATCCATGCGATTAACAACTGCTCAAATATGTCATGAAATTACTAGCTCCCTACGCAATGCGTTGTCGCAAGAACTCTATACAATGCCGTTCGGGAAAAAAGACTCCTAAAATAAATGTAGAGAATTCTCCAGTTATTCGATACATACACAAACATGAACACAACGTTTACTGGTGGAACATCCTCATCAAGACATCTGTCAGACGTAAACACAAAAGACCAGATATTACTGGTTTGGGAAGGCAAGAAACAGTATATACAGTCATGCAGGTGAACAACCCTGCTGATGTGAATGTCTCTTTGACAATCAAATAGAAGAGAATCGCTATGGACAACTGACGAAACCGCTAGGCTCTATATTCAGGTCATAAATTCACACATATTATACCAATAATAGTTGATGCACTTGAATTTGTTAGTATATACTTAAGTGACTATCTGGATGAGTTAGTATTTTCAGAAAAAGAAATCAACCAAATAACTCGCTCATTACTAATACAATCTGTAAGTGGGATAGTAAAACTTTTGCATGACTTTTCCCAAGTTTAAAATGTGACATTACTTTTGTTATCTACATTCCAACGATGGATCTTTGTATCTTTATCAGAAATTAGTTATTTCCTCAGAGGAGGAATATGAATAAAAAGAGAAAAAGAAAATATACACATACACACTGTTAAAAAATCTGTTATTGTTTTAATATTATTGTTTTCATCCCTTGATTATGCATTTCTGATGTTTGCTTACTTCTAGGTATGTTACTATGACCCATATTTTCTAACTCTTTGAACCAACCAGTGAATGGAAATATGGAGCCACATCTATTTATCATTTTGTAAAGCAAAGAAGACTAAATTCAAAAGGCATATCCCATGTAATAACAAAATAATTATTAATGAATTTGTTAACATCAGGTATTTTTATACTGAAACATAAGCAAAGGTATATAACTATCTGTATGATATCGAATGCAAGCGTCTGTAGAGATTTCCTTTAAAGTTTTGGAATATTGAGTTACTGGTTGTAGTAGCAGAGTTACTGGAGTTATGTGACGTATTTCTTAATCCAGTGTATGCAAAGTAATAATTTGTCGTACACACCCAGCTACGACTGTTCTAAAAAGTATGCACTTGGAAAATATTCATTTGAATTTCTTTCAGAGATTCTTTCAGAATCTCTCAGGTTACACCTGAATATTGTATACTTGCTTCTTTTATCTTTACATATCGGCTATATAACACTTTGAATTACTGAAATGGAAACTTTTAGTGAATGATATATCTTTCCAAAATAAACAGATTCCAGTTGCGAATTTCAATAGAAAACTAAATTTGAAAATTTCGATAAAATGAAGGAATGTATATCTTTAGAAATTGTGTGAATTTCTGTAATGAACTCACATTTTCACTTAAATCACGGTTTATTGAATTAATATTGCCTAATCCAAACAAAAAACACGCAAGCATACATAAAAGCTACTGAAAGAAAATTGTATTTCAATATGAATCTTTTTATATACATCCGATATACTTATTAAAAAGTTTGCACAATAAATCTACAGACTCTACAAACGGATGTTTATCCTTCGAAACTAAGAAATTTAATAAATGTAAATTTTAAAGTTGTATACGTATTCAGTTTCAATTTTCCTATTAACTCTTAAATATGAAATATGTTATTAACTGTAAAAACTACACAATACGTATCTTGTTGTTGTTATTGTTTATACTAGGCCAGTCCTCGTTTAGCAAATCTATTATCAAAATGTTAAGCGAGGGTAAAATCATGTCAAAATGTACAGGTCTTGGAAAATGATGTAGCATACGACAAAGTAGTTTCAAATACGCTCTACCTGAAAATTGTTCTTGGTGTATACACTTCGATTGCATTGAAAATAATACATTGCTTTCATCAGAGACATATGGGGGGGGGGGACTGCAAAAGCAATTTGATGAAATCCATCTAAATCCACCAAAAATAACAGAGCAATAACAATATCATAAATACGTTACCTAAACTAGGGAGATGGGCAATGTATGCAAATATATTATAATCATACATTCCTAATTATTTATTTAGAAAAGGTTGCTCAACAAAATCAGGGAATTATAATAATCTGTTAAACGGAACCTCTTCATTAAACAGGAACTAATTGTAGGTGATAATCTCTATAAAAATGAACGAAAATTTAAACTGTGCACATCAGAGAACATAACAAACACCTGTATTTCAATAAATGTTGTTGAAATAGTATATATGCTGAGTAAAGTGATGTTTGAGTTAGTTGACATATTTTAATATGTATTTTTCCGGGATGCGGTCGGAGGCGGGAAGACCAACATACAAGACAGTACCTAAGAATGACAGCGTATTCATTGTGGACAGGTGATGGAAGTTTGGTAGTTGCTGTTCGGTGCATACAAAAATTCCTGGGCGAGTGTATACTTTATCTATTATAGTGTAGGTCTAGTTGCCAGCAATATTGAGTATAGACAAAGAACTATCTTCAAATCCCTGCCTTTTCTTAATAAAAGAAATTCCAGTAAACCTACAATGGAATATGTAATGAAAATAATGTTATCAAGGTATTATTTCGTCTTAGTATTTTCACATTCTTCTGTGGTTGAACAATATATTAGGGTGAAGATAAGCATCGTATACCTGCAGTTAAACAGGCTATCAATGCATTTTATATATACGTTATAGATTGGTATAAATTTCGTCAATAACATTTAACCTGAAAAATCAGTGGTGAAACGTATATTACTTTGCAAGAAAACTTCAATATTGCGGAATATATTTATCGTAATTAGAAACACTAATATTATAACTTTTATAGTTAATCAAATAACATCATGAACAATTAACTCGTAGTAAGAAATCTGCTGAACAACTAACCTTCCCATATACCTACAAATTTCTATACGAACAACAGCATGACCTAAAGCCGACGCGCCTAAATAAGCACACTTAATTTACAGTGTTACATGCATCACTGAATTCTGAACAATAGCAGCCGCCTTCTGAATCACACATCATCAACAACCAGAAAGAAATCTGCTGACCAACTAACCTTTCCACCTATTTGCGTTCTATTGTGAACTTTAAAAAGTTCACGACCTGAAAGCTGACACCTAGTAAACTTAATATTCCCAAAAGAAACAGTCAAGTTTTCCATTAGAGTCCAAATAAAGTCAACAACAGTTAAAACTATTTACACACCAGCTGAATAACTAACCTATCTACATATATTTGGGAACTCCTAGAAGACAACCGTAAAAACTGAAGCTCATTAAACTAAAATGGAACCTGATTACAAAGTTCTACGTGCGTGACAATACTCAAACGACAAAACAACTTCAAATTTAACTAATAAAAAGCTTTCATACCTAACTTACAACCTAATCATCTTTGAAGAGAGTTCTATCCAACCCAGAAGATTGAAACTTAACAGACAATATATAAAAAGAAAAGCTAGACGCAAATGTATTGCAATCCTATGATAATATAGCAAGTCGTAACTTGCAAGTAACTGTCATAACTATTCTTCTTAATGTATATTTTACATATGTACTTAGATTTGAGTTGATATATATATATGTCTCTCTCTCTCTCTCTCTCTCTCTCTCTCTCTCTCTCTCTCTCTCTCTCTCTTTCTGTATATATATACACGCACACATACACACACACACATATATATATATATATAAATTCTATTCTAAATTTAAAGCCTAATATTATTATATATATATATATATAATTTATATAAGGGCATTACTATATAGTAATGCCTCACGCTTAGAGGGACTTAATAAGTCAAAACTACCGAAAGCGAGAGAATGCAACTTTCAAAGTTAACCTCCTAAAAACATTTAATTTAACGTCAAACCACTGGTTTCATAATTAATACAACAAAACTATGTAGTAAGCTGCATCTACATACTTTTGCTGTATTAATTATGAAACCAGTGGTTTGCCGTTAAGTTAAATGTTTTTAGGAGGTTAACTTTGAAAGTTGCATTCCCTCGCTTTCTGTAAATATGTGCTTATTTTTGGTAGTTTTGACTTATTAAGTCCTTCTAAGCGTGAGGCATTACTATATAGTAATGCCCTTATATAAATTATATATATATATGGAAAAAAACGATGGTTTTTTTTCCTTATGAGGTTTTTTCACGCTGACTACTTGATAAATTCTTATAAAGATTTTATCCTATATTATATATATATATATATATATATATATAACCTTTATAA
>NC_068982.1:164600354-164604426 GCF_001194135.2 Octopus bimaculoides
ATATATATATATATATATATATATACATATCTATATCTGCATGCATGTATATATAATGTATACAGTATAAAGATACGAGCTTGGCGTTTCATGCATGCAGATGTGTGTCTAGGTAGGTTTTTATAACAAAGGAAAAAAGCAACGAGAAGATAAAGGTACGAGTGTGGAGATTTGGGGATTTGGTTGCTATTTCTAGGAGGGCGCCCAACAATATCAAGGCCTACTCATTTATTCAAATCTTTGTACATAAATACATACATACATACATACATACGTAAATATATACATACATACACACATACATAATCTTTGTAGTTTTCGTCACTGTTTACAATTATCGTTAACACAATTTCTTAATATATCATACAGATGTAACTTTTGACGCTGAATCCGAATTTTTTATTCAATTATTCCAGAAAAAATGTTACAGGTGTTCAAAATTTTGATAGTTTTCAGAATGTTCAACCAATCAGAAAACAGTGCGTTCGCTGTCTCTTCCACCATCGTGCGGTGGGGTGGGATCGGCATGTCAAAAAATTAAATTAGCTACAGTAAACAGTGAACAATATGAAAAAACATGAAAACGAGCAAACTAAATATTTAAAAGCTACGAACAAATCAACAGGAGTTGCTAGAAATAACAGTAAAAACATTGTTTAAAACAGACATTTATTAGTTAAAAAAATTGAAGAACGAAAGTTTGCAATACATTCCAGGATTTTATAAAATAAATTATCTTTCTCGTATCTCCTTCTCCACATCGGAAATGTTTAAAGCTGCGGCCATCGTTCTAGAAACGAATTCTTTCCGTTATGAAAATAATCACTTATAGAACATTTGGTGGCTACACTATTGTATGCATGCGCCGCATCTTTGGTTACTATGTAAACAGAGTTCTTCACCACGGTTATATGTAAAATACTCACTTCTGATTGGCTAAAATACTCAAATTTTGCAAATTGTAAAGGCTAATAACCTTTTAATTATGGATTTATAGGAAAAATCAAATTCATTTTCATAATTAGTAAACAAACGCAATTCATATATCAAATTTGAAAAGAATTGGAACAAAATTGTAAACAGTAACGAAAACCACAAAGATGCTACATACATGCATACGTACATACATACATACATGCATACATACATACATACATGCATACATGCATACATACATAAAGCAAACAAACGTGTGTGTGTGTGTGTCATTAGTTAAATAAGATTTGAGTAAATTCCTTGTAGAATGCTATGCAAAACTCGTCCTCAATTATTGGCCACCTGATGTTAATATACAGTGTTAATACTCCTTCTACTGGAAATTACACATCAGCAAATGCATAGTATCTGTAGAGTTTATAGAAATAGATAAATGATAGAACAGAGAATAAATGACATTCTGTATTTAAAATCTTGAAGTTACCATAAACACCAGGCTAGGCATGTGTGACAAACCCCGTCGTATAAGGCTTTTGATTTACAACAAAATTTAGCAGTAAGTAACTAGTCGTTAGGAATGTTGGGAATGGAATGTGTTCATAATCAACATCCTTATATCTCAGTATCCATTCTCCTGTAAACTGATAATGTGGTAAATTTGCATAGGATATGCTTGTGGCAGCTTATGCTGAGGTGACAAAGATTAATGATTTAGCAATACCTGCAGTGTTATTAAAACCACATTGAGAGTACCTGTGGTGACTAGCTTCCAAGTGAGCTTAAAGCTAAATTGAAAATAATACAGCAGGCAAAAACGAGGAATTCAGACTGTTCATCTGCCAGCTTAAATATTGATATCGCACGTTAAAGACAAGCAAGTGTAGTTTGTTTTATATACTTTTGGCGTGTATTTAATTGAATCTGGTGTGACAACAAAGTGTGTTGGTTCAAGTGGAATGAGATCTGTGAATAATGAGATAGCAAACTGGGTACTATATACTAACCAATATAACGTGTTACTGTCGTTATGGCGTTCACCACGATATTTCCTAATTTGCCCATGATTATATGTGCAGATGATTTTCATTCAACCTAGTCAGACAGAATATCTCATGCTCGAAATATTATATTCTTGTGACCATCAGATTTCTAATTATTTCAAGACAATTCACGATTCACATTGTAAACCGTAGTATTTTTGAAACGTAATTTCAAACCTTTCCCATTAATATCTATGTTTTGCAAATGCTCCTGTACTATCCAAATTCTGTGTAAACAGCATGCAACATATTGGATAAAATATTATCAAACCTTTCAATTAATAGTTTCAGTTCTCTGTGTGAAGTAGCCGATACATGTTGTGAGATGTAGCATTTTACTTCTTCCTATGTGGCGCTATTTCAATTAGCTTCTCTAGCGATTATAATATAATATTACATCTGCAACCATGCAAGGATTAGTCTGAAGTAGCTTGCTAACTTTAGAATGGACATAACTAGTGAAGCAGAAATACTTAATATCACTGTCTGCTTTGATGGGAAGTGTAATTATATCGGCGAATCAGCTTAGCTTGGGACAATGGTTTCATAACACACACTTGATATTCCTCAGTGAACACAATTGCATTATTGGTGTCTGACAGCAGAGGGAAGCTGGTCAGTGCCACAATGCTACAAGATCCGATTAGCTATTTTCCCAAAGGTATCATTTTGTATTTGATCCAAACTACACTTTGAAACTACAGTATTTTGCTTTAATAATATTTACTGCTGTACGTAAGATAGAATATAAACTTTATTTGATTCTATATATTCTTTTATTGAACATATTGCAGAAACTGAACATATCTAAAACCTTTGAAGTAACATATATCGCTGATATCCTGCTATTCATATCATTTTCTTTAACAATACTACCTATAAGGGACAATTTTCTAATATTCCTCTTACATATACAATATTGACATCCACTAGAAAGTGCACATTAACGGCTCTTTTGGTACATGCAGCAGTTGTTGGCGATTCTCTGACTCGTCAACTGTGTCCCTTTAATAAACGCTGTATCTTGATTTAATTGCAATCGTTCTTTATGCCGGCTATGGCAAAGAATACATGTTTCTTCAGTAGTTCCCGTTGGTCAAAGGAAAAGGCCAGCGTCGGGGTTAATAGCTTTAGAATTATGGGTGGTTTTGAAGATTGGCTTTATGGTTTTTATACTCAGTAATAAAACTCGGTTATACAATTATTGGCTTTGATGGTTTTCTGGGAAAACTAACATATACTCTTGTCATAATGTCATGTACTTTCAATTTCATTATAAATACATATGGGTTTAAGTGTGTGTGCGCGCGTGCGTTGCGTGTGTCTGTGTGTCTGTGTGCTTTCGTGTGCACGTTTGTGTATTTCGAACAGTGTATGTTGCATATACATTATACATATACCGTTGCTCACTTATATATTAACATGTTATAGAAGAACAAAGAAACAATAATAGATAGCAAGAAAAAATATATAGAGGTTATACAATTGTCTCTATTATAAAAATTAAGTTGTAGATTTTTTTGTTTTATGTATAGATATGTCACATTTGTTTAAATATAATACAGTTATATTTTCAGCAAATGAATAAGTTCAAAGCTTGTCAATTGCTCGAAGCGATTCCATAAAGAATGATATCTATAATTCTAAGAATACACCAAAATACACAAGAAATAAATACACGAGAGTAATTGCAATATATGATGTGGAATGCTGCTTTACAGATTCAAACGACACCTAGACATTACATACAAGCTCAATCAATCAATGAATCGAACAATATCTCATTCAATCAATCAGTTAATAGCTTGGGGACATGAAAGCCTATTTTCGTTTCACAATAGTAAATAAAAAAAAAAGACTGTCACTAGAAATTATGAATGCCACATAAAAACTACATATGAAGATTTTCGCCTATTTAGTTCTCCGCTTGTAAATATAAATCAAATACACTGAAATAGTAAACCGTTGTATTCAAAGTCTTTTAAACTATTGAAAAGTTTATGCACATTCATATATGTTCTTAATAATCGTATATCTTTTTGCATATGCATGCATACATACATATATACATACGTGCATACATACACACATTTATA
>NC_068982.1:164604530-164605086 GCF_001194135.2 Octopus bimaculoides
ATATATATATGTATGTATGTATGTATGTATGTAGTTATCTATCTATCTATATATCTATATCTATCTATATATATATATACATATATAAATACACACACACACATGCACAAACACGCATAAATGTATTCTTCTCTATGTTTGTATGTGAATAATTGTAAGAGTATATATGTTTACATATATATATATATATGCATATATATGTACTCTTATACTTGTTTCAGTCATTTGACTGCGGACATGCTGGAGCACCGCCTTTAGTCGAGCATATCGACCCCGGGACTTATTCGTTGTAAGCCTAGTACTTATTCTATCGGTCTCTTTTGCCGAACCGCTAATTGACGGGGACATAAACACACCAGCATCGGTTGTCAAGTAATGCTAGGGGGACAAACACAGACACACAAACACACAAACACACACACACACATATATATATACATATATATATACGACGGGCTTCTTTCAGTTTCGGCCCGAGGCTATAGTAGAAGACACTTGCCCAAGATGCCACGCAGTGGGACTGAACCCGGAATCATGTGGTTGGTAAGCAAGCTAC
>NC_068982.1:164606312-164623607 GCF_001194135.2 Octopus bimaculoides
TATATATATATATATATATATATATATATATATATATATATATATATATGAATATCCATATATATGTATATGTAAATGTATGTATATGTGTATGTAAGTACTGTAAGGTAATGTGATGTGTTGATTAATGGAAATGGTAATTTTTATTCCGGTTTTCGGCATTTAAATGATTGTGTTTAGCCATTCATTGAAGTGGTGAGAAAGTTTCATTAATGCAGCATAAACAGCAAGCATGACGTAATATATTTTAACATAACATGCTGTTTCTTGTCTGGTCTCGTTATAGGTTATTGATTATAAGCAGATATTTACAAAACTACTCACATATGCAAATTGTATGCGTGTGAGTCAAAAGAGTTCGGCTAGGAACAATTGAGGTATGAGTATCTGGTACAGGAGAACTGAACATGCATTCATACATACATACATACACATACATACATACATGCATGCATGCATGCATACAAGCATATATATATATGTGTGTGTATGTATATATGTATATACATTCATATATACATATACACATACATATATAGACAAATATATATGTGAGAATGTTTACACTTTCGTGTGTCTATCTATCTATCTATCTATCTATCTATCTATCTATCTATATATCTATCTATCTATCTGTCTGTCTGTCTGTCTGTCTGTCTATCTGCTCTTTACGCTTTGAGTTCCCTTACAGCCGAGGTCAACTTTGACTTTCATCCATTCGGTACGATAAAAAAAACACCAGAAAAAGCAGTCAGTACTGGGATCAATGTAATCGACTTCCCCTCTCCCCTCAAGATGGTGACATTGAACCCTACAACTGACCTGCGTCACTTTGATCACGTATGTTGGGATCTCGGTCACATGTACTCCCTGGAAAATGGATAACCAGCTTTGGGAGTATTAGTTCTTTTACGTTTCGAGCCTACTCTCTTTAACAGACAGGAACACAGAAATAAAAATATTCAGAATCAAATAAAAACACAACAAACGGAAAATATGAACAACTTATATATATAATTTTAAAAGAAACCTGTAGTAAATACACGAACGAGCATATACGAAATACACAGGCGAACAGAGAACATAGAAGGCCACCAATTTTTGATCAGTTATCGACCAGAGGAGTAAAAAAAAGGCGGCGGCAAGCTGGCAGAAACGTTAGTACGCCGGACGAAATGCTTAGCGGTGTTTCGTCTGTCTTTTACGATCTGAGTTCAAATTCCGCCGATGTCGACTTTGCCTTTCATCCTTTCGGGGTCGATTAAATAAGTACCAGTTAGGCATTGGGATCGATACAACCGACTTAATCCGTTTGTCTGTCCTTATTTGTTCCCTCTTTGTGTAGCCCCTTGTGGGTAGTAAAGAAATAAGAGGAATCAAAAACAATTTCAGCAATTATCGATAATATTCTCTACAAATATACCTCGGACTACATAGATTCCGAGGACATAGGAATTGGGGTGGGGTGGGGCTGATTGGGGGTTACCTTTGAGACCTGTTCCTCACTCGGGGGTGTTTCTGAACAAGTCATCCATATTTGTTTCATTTTCTCCGTTTTGTGCGTTTGTGCATCCGTAAATTGATACTGAAGGCAAATGAAACCCTCACCAGAAAACTCGTTATGCTAAAAATAACAACTAAACGTCTGGTACACAGAAATTTGTAACTATGACGACTTATCTGGGATCTAATCTTTCTCATTGAAACAAATTAGATCCCTTAGTTTCATATGATTTTTTAAAATTCACCTTCAATAAATTCCCGTGTAAACGTTTCTAATAGAAATAGAGAAGACACCAGAAGCAGAAATAAGGAATATACACGCACAGTTAAATATAGAAGTGTAAAGTATAATTTGTTACATAATCTCTATAATAAACATATTGCATGGAATAAGTCCCCCTTTGAACTTTTCTAATTACATGTGTGTCTGTGTGTGAGTGTGTGTGAGTGTGTGTGCGTGTGGTAGAAATCTACGAATGCACAAATGCACAAAACGGAGAAAATGAAACATGGACGACTTGTTCGAAAACACCCCCGGGTGGAGAATAGTTCTCAAAAGTAACCTTCAATTATTTTCCTCGAAAATTCCTTTGTCCTCAGAATCTACATAGACCGAGGTATATTTGTAGAGAATTTCATTAAAAAAATATCCATTTTCTTGAATGTTAAAACGAATTGAAGTGGACTCCGGTAAATTTTAAGAAATGTCCCACCCCACTCCCCCCTAAAGCACTTACCCCCAAAATATTGTATATTCGGAAACTACATGATATAACACATAATCGAAGAAATTTAATTAAAACAATATCCATTCTTCTGAAAGTTATGATCATCCGAAGTCAGGTGGGGGGCAGAAATCTGTACTTATGCAAATTTTTCTACAATATCAAGGTCAGCCAAAAGAATGTCACTGTCCAGGGGAAAGAGAGATAGCTGCAGAAAGGGAAACATGCCGACAAACGAACAGACTGTGCACTACAAAAGTCAGAGCATCTCAAAGTGATGAACAGAGGCATGCACGACTGACAAGGAATAGGATCTCCACACATACATACATATATACATACATTCATATGCGTATACACATGCACATTGACGCACACACGTGCGCACAAACAAACAAAAAGAACGCAGCTCTGATAACGGACAAAGTCAACGACTATTGAAGAGTTCGCAAGATGCAACGAAAATTTTAGAAACAATGAATAAGTAAATGATTGGAAATCAAACAGGTGAATGTGGTAAGTAGTAACGCACTAAACGAGAATGACTCTCATCAGACACAATAATATATACATATATATACATCTGTGTGTGTGTGTGCACGTGTGTGTGCCTGTGTGCCTGTGTGCCTCTATTTGTGTTTGTCCCCCACCAGGTTTCAAAGTAAAATAAGTACTGGAATCGATTCATTCGCCTAAAACAAATTCTTCAAGGTGGTGTCCCAGGATGGCCGTAGTATAATGACTGAAACATGTAAAAGATAAAAGATAGTTGTTTTAGTAATTCTGCCGAAAATTTCTAAAATGAAGGAAATATTGCTATATATGATTACTGCACATTTAGGAAGTTTTTAGAATTACGTTATTAGAAAACAAAACAATTAGATATGTGAATTCTATGCATTTTTCAATAATTCCTTAAATTCAGATTCCTCATCCTACCAAATACTATGCAGAAAGGATTATCTCCCTTGTAATAACTGCCACCACTAGAGAAAAATTCACGTAATTGAAAATCAATTGAAATTACCTATTTTCATTACCTGTATAGCTTAATTATATAGTTAAAGAGGTAATTATGTTTATTTCTAATGAAATAGCTATTGAAATTAATTAGATTGATATATTTGTGAAATTTATGCTTTTCTGAATAGAAATGCATACATATGTGCATATATATAAACACACACAAACCCGTGCGCACACGCACACACATACCGACACATGTATATTATATATATCCTTACCTTTTCATCGCATTTGTGCAACAGAAGGCGTATATCTGAGATTCGAGAGCTAGTGTATATGTATAAAAAAATATTGGCATGTTATTCTGTAAGAATTACGTTTCTGTCAGTCCAAAGCACCAACACACATTTAATCTCAATTTAACATACCTCAGTTAAGATGCTAATGCCCGAAGGATAGATAAAATAGTTTTATATCTCCCAGCTCATAAAATAAATTGGTTTTGATCTTGGTGAAAAAAAAGTTATTACCTTTAAAATCGTGCAGATAATATTTGGAATCGCAGTGTCTCTGGTTGTAAGTTACTTCACTTTATTCATGTTATTAATGCTAACGGAAATAGTTTAGAAACCATAATTTCATCATAACGTCATCAAGACATGTCTTCCCAGACATGAGAATGTAATGTATAACCAGTACACTGACATATGGATTAGAAAAGGGCTATATAAACATACTGGCATGCACTCTTTAAGATACATAAATACATACATACATACTTATATACATATATATATATATATAAATATATGTAAATGAATGTATATACATATATATATACATATATGCATATATATATATATATATATATATATATATATATATATATATATATATATATATGCATGCGTCTGCATCCTACACACATATACTTAGATACATATATACGTACGTACATAGATATATATATATACATGTATGTATATATATGCAAATGTGTGCGCTTGCGACAGATTAACCGATTGCCCGAAGATTGCCCGAACTGAAATGCAACAATAACTGCCCAGAATGATCCTTAATAAAAGTATATTCAAAGCAGTGGAAGCGGGTGGCATCTCTCGTGAAAAGCTATTATTTTTCATGTAAGAACTTAATTTGGTAGCCACTACGTTTATAGAAGTTTAAAGTCTAATGCATTTTGCTACATATAAGCACTCAATAGTATTATATTTTAAAATTCAAATGTGTAAATGTTATGCATCTAAATCATACGTTTTAAATAAGATGTTAGGATTAAAATGATCGTTAACAGACTTCCATATCTTTTAGTATATTCATCATCATTGGAGTACTTTAATTCTTGAAAAATTTAAAAAATAAATTGAGGTCAGAGAATTATGAATTGGTAAGCATCCCATGGAAATAAAAGCATTATCGTAACGTATGGGAAACGGTATGCTCAACAGATGTACATATATATATATGTACACGGGTAATGGAATAGAAATACGTTCACCGAAATTAAATCTCGTTAAAAGTTAGAATAAACCGAATTTGATAGGATAATAGATCTGTTCCCATCAAGCTTTAGAAAATTTTAATATTTTCATATCAATTTGCTCGATGTTTTTGCTTTCGTTTCCCAACAGAGTCATAAGTATGTTACGAGGGAACCAATGTTTGAGTATGCTACATAAATTTGCTCATTAACAAAACAGCATTCCACCAGATGCAGCCTAGAAATCGTCAGGGATTATCCTTCCGATGTATTGGTAGACATGACATGATATTAGGTATTCAGGAACCGTTTCTTAAGTTGAATTAGCTCATCTACTTTTGTGTATATAGCCAGATTAGTATAGTTTGTACTATGTAGAATAAACTTAGCAATTGGATTTGTACTAAAGCAAATCCAGAACTGGTGTAAATGATATAACAGCGTTATTGGGGAAACTTTCATTCAGCTGACGTCAGTGTGGCGGTACGTCCTAAGGTTCGACGAGTCTTAAATTCTTGTCGAATGGTGAAATTGTTTTCCATTATGTAAACAGTGTCCACTGATTTTTATGTATGAATATATCCTGCAAGAGCTAACAGTTGATGCTGTAGAGACAAGCATAATTTTTGTGTAGGCATTAGTTTGTTAGTTAATGTTGTTTTGCGCTTGGAGACCCTTGACCTATCAGTTTCGTAGCTATCATAACCATTAAGCTTATAGAAGGTCGCAGTCATGGCGCCATTACCACTGTAAGAAAAGCTTCCTTCTCTAATTTGTGAGAAAGTCTGGACATGATGGGAGGGTTGATGTCCAATTAGATTGGCTCTTATGCTTGGAGACAGTTTGAAGATTTTCAAATAATCACGGTTTATTTCAGTGAGTAGGGTCTAATGGAGGTCACGTTGAATACTGTTTCTATCTGTGATCTAGATGGGGTGTCCCATGTAGTGATATTATAGATCCCTTGTAACCCATAGTGCATTCATTCCTGGTAACCATTTGCCATCTGTTAAAAACCTATGACGTTCTGAACATTAGCAATGTTACCCAACAAGTGCATTATTTGTACGTAAGTCCAAGTTGAGTTCGAAAGCAGAATTTGTAGTACAGCTCCCAGAAAACTGCAAAAGTGTTAGATTTATATTGACGGACTTTTAGAAGCTATACAACTGACTGTAAATATCCTTCTTTCCGTTGCACCATTGATACCAAACAATCAAATTCGAGCATTCCAAAATAACAGAATAGACTGCCTTTTTTGCTTACAGTGAATTTGGACTGATTATCATTGATATATGTTAATAAACTATCGAAAATACATGATGGAATTTTAAAACTGCTGTTGCCAAGTTATTGATTTCAGTGTAGTTAAGATGGAGGCTGTCTTATTTTTAAAGTTTCAGGCCATTCATATCATTGACTTTTGCGAGGAAAGTTGAATCTGGGCACCCTATATCCATGCTAGGGTGCCTCTCAGAAGATTGAGGCTTAAGATCTTCGGCGAAATCATCACTATAGTTTGGCTTAAAGCTGCAGCTGATTGTATGTGTTATAGCATTTCATCAGTATTATGATAAAAATACTAAAACTCTTGGCCATATAGCCGACATAAGCATCTGTTCTGCAGCCCAAAGGAAACCACCGCCAGCAATTTAAGCATAAACCATGTTTTATATTGCAACTTTTCACACTCACTTTTCGAAGATCTTGAAGTAAACTTGAAATTCATACATTAGGGTAAAGTCGTACAGAGAAATATCTATGTTGACCGGCCTGAACAGCATATTTTCTACCAATAGCACTGTCAAAACTTACGCCATGCTGGCTTTCAATAGGAGCACCTTTTTTGTTAATATCCAATGATTGTTGTTCGATATATAGCAAACTGGAACCTGACGGCACAGTAACGTCTATGCAGCATTGTGCCACTTGGTCTTTATATTTGCTGTGCCAGCAGTAGTTTAAGCTAAGTAGGCCTGTTTGCTATTTGCATGAGGACAGCAACTTGTTGAAAGCTGGAGTAACTTTGTAAGTGCAAAACAAAATGTAAAGATGTCTGAGAGTATCGTTGCTGCAGATGATTTGTAATTTTTCGGAATTAGTTAACTTCATTGCAGCCGATGTTTTTAGTTGGAATAGAACAAGGCAACATGAGTTTCTATGATGACATACTTAATGAACTTTTTTGAATGTTATAACTCGAATTGGTGTGTACATTAAATATATTAGCCGTGAGTATGGGACTGCATGTTTGTTGTCACTTCCATGCTCTCTTACTATGGACTGGAAACCTACACTTCCCAGTATCTTCTGTAAGAGTGCATGCCATCTTCACTTGTTCCCAAACATCTTTCTGTGTTCCTCAAAATGTTGGAATGTCATACCGTCCACTCAGTATTACAGTGTAATTACTATATCAGCACAGACACGACTTTCAACACAGTCTACGCGTACTCTCGTACTCTACGTAATCTCATAATACTGGCCGACTCATTCCACTGACTCATTCCACTTCTCATTCCACTCATCACGTGGAAGTGGTGTACCATTATTACTAATTCCCTACAACATCACTCCTTTTAAGTTTTTCTTAGGAAGTGTTATTTTATTTAGCAATAATTTCTTTCATACCCCCACCTCCCTTTTTGGAGTTTATTTTTCTTTTTTTTTCGTACAATTTTATATTTATTTTCTCTTGGCATCGATTGTTAGGAACTGTATGTTTTCTTTTCCTTTCACTTGTACGCCTAGGTTCAATCGCCTGCAGTAGCGTTCATACTTGGAACATATCGTACAACCATTCCACGGGTTCCTCCAGCTTCTTTGGTTAGCTTTACACGAATCTCTTTTTCAGTTGGTTCCTGTGTCTCTTTTGTATGCCTTTTCTAACTTTTCCCTAACATCATTTTACCTATGTATTTGGCAATTCGCCCTCTCTTCAGTTCTGTTTACCATTTTTGTATGTCCTGAAATACAACTTATCCCCAACTTTAAAAAATCTTCCTATGTCTTCTCTGGTATTTTTTCTGCTCTTGTCAGGTAACAATTTATCAAACATTGACTTTATTTTCCTTTTAAAAATCAGCTCCAGTGGTGAGCTACCTGTTGGTGTATTCGGATTTTGGTGTTCCAGGGTATACATTTTAAAATTATTGAAGAGCTGCATCATCCATGGTTTCCTTATTTGCTTTTCTCAAAGCTCTTTTGAGGGTATCAACAAAGCATTCTGCCTGTCCATTAGATCTGGGATCGTATGGTGCCATAATTATATGATCTACCGCGAACGTTTCACAAATTTCTTTAAATTCTTTAGACACAAATTGCATTCTACTGTCATCAATTACTTGTCTTAAGTATTTGATTTTTTTTTTCAGCAAGCATTCACACTTTATTTCCACACCAAAAGGAAACCGCCGAAATTTACTATAAGTCATGGTGTGTGTTGATTTGTAACAAATGTGAGTATGTGTGACTACTAAGAAATCGTTCACCCTTGTGAGTTTATTAACTTCTTTTCGAAATTGGCTTATCCCCCTCGCCACTCTAATAAAGAGATCTTTTGCCACTGTTGCATTTGCCTTTTGACGACGATTGTCACTCTCACAGATATTACTGTATTCCAAAGTCCTCGATAGAATGTTTCTATCTGGTAGTGTATGACCCCTGGTCGTACAGCGTTATTATTTTCAAAAGGTTGAATTGATATAACGTCCACTCAGTATTACAATATAATTACCATATCAGCACAAACACGACTATCAATACAGTCTACACTAGAGTGGAGCGAAAGCTGCAACTTTTGAAATCGGTAACCAAGAATCAATATTTTGTTGCTGACAAGGGTTAAAAGAAAGGTATATAAGGAACTTTGCGGTTGAATACTTTTTTAGGCTCCGCAGCACAACTGAAAACTTTGAAAATCGTTATTTTTTTCGAATTTTGGATTTAATGGATTATAAGTTGTAAGGAATACATAGCAGAATGCAAAACAGTAAATATAGTATCCTTAAGAGGTTGCATACCACGTTTCAATACAATTGACTAATATCTTGACTATAAAGAGAACGAGAGCGTGAACTTCTCTACAGTACCACTGCAACCGTCCTTGCGTGTGGACGTACGTCGTACCTGTGTGAAGTTTTCTGCTTTGTATCTTGAATTTAGGCCATTCTATTAAAATTAATGATCGTGTTAAATTTAGTGTTGTTTACATTTAGTGATGACTCATAAGTCATTAACGCGTCAGGATACTGAATACCCAATATTTGGTACTACATGTGATCTTAGCGAGCAGGTTTTACGAACTTACAAGGACGTACTAAAATGCTTTATTTGAACGAGAGAAAGAAAAGGATGTAGTTAAGAAAGATCTTTCAATTAAACAAATTGTCAAGATTGTAGCAGAAAAGATAATTCATTTTTCCAAAAGCACCCATCCCTTGTGTTGCGATTGAGTCCGTTAAACCGAAAATCTTAAACTTTTATCTAAAGTACCGAGCATTACTAGAATTTGTGAAAAATAGAAGAAATTTTCTATCATTTCAAACAAAGTGTAATGTGTTTAAAAAGACTTATTTGATATTTCCTGGTGCAAGTGCAACTCCTTTAAAAACTGCACTTGTAGTAGAGACAAAAATGTTCCACAGAGAAAACAAGATTTTTTACAGGATCAGTGAAAAAATCGAAAAATATCATGGGTAGAATAGATCAAGCAGTAGCTAAATAAAGGTTCATTAGAAAGAATCAGCTAGATCACAGTCACATTTCTACGTCAGCAAAGTTTTAAATTTTCGTTTAAATGACTCAATCGTAACACAAAGAATGGATGCTTTTTGTGAAAGAAGAATTATTTTCTGCTACAATCGTGACAATTCGTTTATTTTATTTTAATTGTGTGTGTAATGTAGACCTCATGTTACACATATATTCGGTGATCTAGTATCAAAGATGATAAAGAAAACGAAGTCGAAAAGTCTATTTATTTCACATAATTTCGAAATTATACGTGCGTTGTGGAAGATAAAAAAAAAAAAATTCTAGAGCTTGAGATTGTAATAGTCTTGTTTTTAAAGAATTTTGCAAAAGAAAATCGATCCGTAATAATGAATGTAAAAATTAAAACGAGGGACGGCAAACATGATTTTTCGCTCATCATTCAAAATTACAAGTGGGCTGCGGCGCTTGAAGGTGTCAAATTCAGAACTTCAGATTTTAACACACTTGTTTCTAAAGAATTTCGCAATAAAAAATATATTCTTAAGAACATATTTCGAAAGTCTATGTAAAAGTACCTTTTTCGTTCCATCCTAGTCTACCTCGAATTCTCGTACTCTACGTACTCTCTCGATACTGGCCGACTTCACCTTACTTATAGTGATTTTTCATTCCACTCGTTAAGTGGTAGGGGTTACCATTATTAGTAACTGAAACCACCGTGTTTCTCACTTTAGATTCTATGGTCTGATTCCGCATCGTAATTTGTAGAGGCTATTATATGAAAATTAGGTGTTCGTAAGATACTTGTTTAGGGGATTGGGGTAGGTGGGGCGGGAGAGTTGCTTTAAAAATGACTTTATCTGACATTCACGTGTCGCACATTTTTAGATGTTGAATGTAGATGTGTAGTTAGGATATTAAAAGGTCTTGAGTTTTTCAGTTTGGATTTTCGCTTACAAATAGCGCATTCTGTGATTGGTATCGTTTATCACTGACACCGCATACTGTAAACGATTTCTTCTTCAAATATATAGTTAGTTTTGCTGTTACATCCAGACGACATCGAGGCAGCATTACATAAGGTACATCAGGGCAGTACGATTAGTCTCTGGATCATTGTAAGCATTACAGATAGCGACTGAATAGATTTAGGGATAAAGTGGTATAAAATAAAGTTAGACGACTGGTAACAAAACAATCACACCTTCATGATATAAAAAGCTTAAAGATATTATTTACTTTAGAAATTATGTTGACAAGAAAATTAAACAAAGAAGTAAAACTTGGTCACATGTGCGAATCAAACTGATTACTTAATGGGACGAAACTAAATATGCGAAGTTTCGACTAAGAACGAATTAAATTAAGCTGGCGTATATGGAAATAAGGCCATACAGCAGGGATACAAGATTTCACAGGCACAGGGAGGAATAACGAAGTTGCACGCACACCGGCCGGCCAAGAAAGAAAGGTCAGGCTTGGCCGAACATCGCTGACGTAGAAAGAGAAGAGAAGAGAGAGAGAGAGAGAGAGAGAGAGAGAGAGAGAGAGAGAGAGGCAGAGGGGTAAAAGAATTAAGGATGGGCAAGAAAAAATGATAGGGACACAGTGAAGTGAAAAGTGGAGGGAAAGTGAGCAAGAAAAGAAAGCAAGGAAATGTGAGTGAGGGGGAACGAAAGAACGAACAGTGCAATGAACGAATAAGGGTGAAGGGGCTGATAGACTGAAATAGAGTCCTTGTTTTTGAATACACTCGCTGCACTCTTCCAAGGAATCTAATGCTCTTAGCTTAGTTTTTCCTTGGGGCAGAGTATGTATATACGACACGCTTCTTTTAATTTCCGTCTACAGAATCCACTCCCCCGGCTTTAGTTGGCCCGAGGCTATAGTAGTAGAAGATACTTGTCGAAGGTGCAATGCAGTTGAATTGAACCTGAAACCATGTGGTTGGGAAGCAAACTTCTTAGCACAGCCACGCCTGCCGTAAGAAGTGTATATAAAGTATTATATCTAATTCTATGTGAGATTATATATATAGCGTTTAGCCCTGTAGAAGTCTAGATCTAAATACCATACATTAATTAATTTCGGTCTTGAATTTAAAGTACAACTGTATCTCCTATTATTTCAACCTACCATATCATACTATCTTTGATCTTGTGTCTGTGCTAATATAATAACTACTATACTAAAATATATGCTATAATCAATTATTGAAAAATCTGAAATTCGTGATGTGTATAGACAGGAAAGCAGTTTTGATTTTTCGTTGCTTGAAGTTCAATATTTGACCGTTTAAATCTCATGAGCGTCTCTGCCGACAAATACTTTATCATTATAGTATAGCGAGCATAAACAAGCTTGGGTATCATCACGGAAATTTTATTTCGCACCATGGTTTGTCCTCGAGTGTTGTAGTAAGAAGTTAGTCAGAGGTGGTTATGATAATAATTATTTGAAATGCACTAGCATTTCAGATTTCCATTCAAATAATTGTAGAGTGGTTGGGACTCAAACATAACAATCTAATAGAACAGTCTCTAAATTTGTTTTCATCCACTTTAATGCACCTATATTTTCTACAGTATATAACTTTGTAACAATTTGTGTCATGAAATAGGAGGAAAATTCTGTCAATTCGAGTCTGTAAAAGCATAAAATTTTGCTTTTAAGTAATTTCACCTAGGAATGCCGTGAACGCATACAATAGCCCATTCCAGAATTTCATAAAATAAAGGCACTCCATATTTGGGGAGGAAAGAAATAGCACCGGTATTATAATATTTGGAAGACCTGGTTGCAAGTGTAACTTCCTTTTACTGATCATGTTTGTTGGAAACTTGTAAATCTTACATTTTAATTACATGATCATATGTTTTGTATAAAAAGAAATCAATAATATTTAGCTTTTTCGTTTCTTATCATGAGTTCATCAGAGATTACTTGGCTTTAGTATAATTTTTGATCATGTCTAAATCTGAAAACAGAAATTTTTTTTCGAAATGAGTAATGATACTTTATTCGAAATTGATTCAAAATTCAATATATGATATATCTAGGAATATTTTATAAATTAGCTGTAATAAAATATTGTTATCATTAATATATTACACTCGAATAAAATCTAGACTTGTTTAAATATGATTAATAGCGTTTATTAATATTGATTGCTAGTGTGGGCATCAGGCCTTAAGAATGCTTATTAATGTTAATTTTAAATTGTCACAGTTGGAGAGAGGCCATATTCTCTTCTAGCCCAACACACTAAAGATATATTAAAACGTATAAGAAATACAAGTAGAAATGGAATGGAGTTCATGGTAGTGTAGGGGGCAATGATGTTGCGAGGAGTATGAAGGTAAGGCTGTTGATAATAATTGGAATGTAACCAATGCTAGCTTAACGCAATAAAGTTACATCCGTTTTATATAATTTAATAATACTCAGATATTGGAATCATTAATTTCATTAATCATATTAGATTTACGACCTAACTAGTTGTTAATTCAATAATATTCTGTTATTTAATTTCATTGATATGTTTTTCCTCAATTTAATGTTATTTACCTCGTATTAAATCTATTAATATTATTGAATTAGAAATATATTTTATATTTTAATACAAAATCTAAATATTCCTACAGCCATTATGTCTTCTCGTGTTGAAGAAAAAAAAAAGGAGAAAAAGGAGATATAAGGTTGTATTTCAACACCGGTAACTTATGAAGCTCTGTTCTGAGAAGTAGTTATCAGTCGCTATCACAAGATCTAACCGGATAATTCTCCGTTTAAAAGAATGACTTATTAATCTCTAACATAACATTAACGATTTTTGAATCACTACCAGTAACTCCTGATTTTCCAAAACCCATAATGTTAAACAAACAAAAAACAAATTATAGGCAGTTTCATTTCAGGATTTTACTATTTGTGAGCTGATCAGTCCGAGAAACAATTGTGCGCTAAACTAAATATTCTTCTTTACGGGGTTTTGGCATATTCGAACTGGTAATAATATTGTAAATATTTTTCTGTATTTAGCTAATTCTCCTTAATGTTCCGGACGAAAATCTCCTTCGTACTTGAGCCATTGAAATATGCACTAATAAGATTAAAGAGAGTATTAAATCAATTATTATGCGCCCCTCCTGTTTTAGGTAATCTCTAATTAAATATAAAAACCGTTTCGAGAATAAACTCAGAGAAGACATCTGTGTGAAAGACAACAGCTAAGTTCGTGTTAGCATATGTAATGACGGCCACATTAGAATTTTAACTAGATTAGAATAAAAAAATACCATTCAGTGAGTAATAACTTAATCACTTTTGGCAAAGGAGAAAATTATGGATGTATTTTTGTATTTTTATGACCTCTAGTTACCCTCAATAAAACATAAATAAGAATTACCGTATTTTTGAGATGAATTAGGCTAGATTGCATAAATAAATGAAGGCAGGTGCAAACTAGCCAGTGGAGAAAATTCCAATTATGTCGAGAGTTAGTAACATAGAGAATCTTTTCAGATAAAAGATAATAAAAATTTTTATCCAAGGAAAACAATAATCTTGGAATATTGTAAAGGTAGATTATTATTTTTACTCGTATTTCGGTTTGGAGAATAAGTACCCAAAACCTCTGAAGGCCAAATTAAGTGCCAATAAATCTTTTTTTATCTCTTACTTGTTTCAGTCATTGGACTGCGGCCATTTTGAGGCACTGCCCCTGAAGAATTTTAGCCTGGTACTTATTAACAGAAATGTTTTCAATAAATATTGGTTTCAAAGTTTGGCAGAAGGCCAGGAAATTCGGTGAAGTGGATAAGTCGATTACATGCATCCCAGTACTCAACTGGTACTTATTTTATCGACCGTGAAAGGATGAAAGGCAAGCAAACTCAGTGAAGTGGATAGGACGATTACATGGATCCCAGTACTCAGCTGATGCTTATTTTATCGACCTTGAAAGGATGAAAGGCAAAATCGATCTCAGCGGAATTTGAACTCAGAACCTAAAGATAGACGAAATACTGCTGCTGAATTGTTAATGTATTTTGATGAGCTAATGAGGTTAGTGTTAGTAACAATGTCAAATGCCATACAAAAGTCCCGTGAGCCAAACTCACAACTTGTTCTCGGTTGTAGTTGGACTAAAATATGATTATTATATTTCACATTCCTTTCTTTTTATAATTGTTTTGTTTTGGATTCTAGTAAATATATATAGATCTTATGGTATCATTATCAATTCCATTATCACTACCCATTTCTTAGGGAAATCAGCAGGTTTTTATGGTGTCCATATTAGCTATATCTAGAGAAGAGAAATTGAATAATTTGATTAATTTTTATACGGTAACATGAATAGCTTCCTTTCACTTTTTATCGTCAGTTGTATTTCACCGAAGACTTACTATTATGTTCACATTGACACTTATGAAGCATTTACAAGGATTTATGAGATAAAAATTGAACTTTAACGAACTTAGGGAGAAAATACAGAGCTGAAGAAGCGAATAGTAGTTCGTTGATGTACACGCACTGTTGAACAAATACATAGTAATACTAAGAGCAAATACATAGTAATACTGTAAGAATGGAACTGAAGTTTCTGAGAAAGACATCATTTGAAAATGCCAAAAGTATCTATGAAATATATTAAACAATGCCAGTTCATACCACATCCGAAGAATATTGAAAATCTGCTACCTGAAGGTCAGATAGAATAATATATTAAATAATATATCAAGTACTGTATTATAATAATATCCAAATCTACTTCAAATGAAACTGCATTAAAATCATCAACTTCTTTATCAGCATGGTCGTTTCAGCTGTCCTTAACGGTAGATATAAATGCTTTGTCAGATGTCTACAAGAAGTCATTGAAGAATTTTAACTTTTCTTCCGTGATAATAAATCGTTGCAGCACTCAGCATTGAATACAGTCTTCTGATTTTCGTAATTCTTATTATTGCTATGTTATTGCCTTATATTTGAAACTTTAAGAATTATTTTCCAGAAATGTATGGCTTCTACCATCCTGTGCATATTACATCCCGCATGTGAGCACGAAGCCTCCAACATACTTCTTCTTCTTCTTCTTCTTCTTCTTCTTCTTCTTCTTCTTCTTCTTCTTCTTCTCCTCCTCCTCCTCCTTCTCCTTCTTCTTCTTCTTCTTCTTCTTCTTCTTCTTCTTCTTCTTCTTCTTCTTCTTCTTCTTCTTCTTCTTCTTCTTCTTCTTCTTCTTCTTCTTCTCCTTCTTCTTCATCGTCGTCATTGTTGTTAGGTATTTCTTCCCCTCTTCTCCATATACCATCTTCTGTCTGCTATTCTAAGTCAATCTTACAATGATTACTCACAGTACATATATTGGTATCTTGTACAACGTATCCGACTATTTACATTGCATTGTCTTTGTTACATTCTGCCTTCACAATAACTCTATAACCCGAAATAATGTGATATGTCTTTTTTTTTATTAAAGCTTTTTGAAGATTCTGGCATCGCTATGTTTATATAAGGCGTCCCAATTAGGACTTTAGCCCAGGGTATTTGCTTTTATATTGGTTAACTTCCTTTTGCAGAACACTGACCAGAATGATTTATTTTGTTATTTCTTTTCTCAAGATATTTTTTAGTTCCGAATTGAAACCACCATTTATTTTCGAACATAGCTATGCTTGTGCTCATTTACCTATCGTCCTTACTGTAATTAGCTTCTGGGTACTTATTAATTGATTCCATATATATGTAGCGAGGTGGCTAAATACTTATGTCGATACTTTGTTCTGGCGTTGTCTACCATGATGTTGATGATTATAATGATGATGATGCCCCTCCTCCTCCTCCTCCTCCTCCTCCTCATCATCATCATCATCATCATCATCATCGTCATCGTCGTCATCATCATCATCATCATCATCATCATCTTCATCATCCTTATCATCATCAACATCATCAACATCGTCATATTCTCCTCTTCTTTTTCCTTATATTTTTTCTATTATTATATTTGATTCTTGCAGTGTGTAGATGCATTTTTGATTCTCTCCTTGGAACAGGAATTACGGAAGCATTAACAAATCGAATTTTATTCATTGAAGTCTTTATATACAAAAATATATCTTCTAAAGTAAGGGCTACTCTCGATGCTCGAGTAGACAACAAAAAAGTTTACTTACACAGAATACATTTCACGTCCAAAATTCTCACTGCATAATTATACTGCACGACAAAGCGCCACAATGTTCAAAGGCACAACACAAAATTACAGTACACAAGTAAAGGTACAAGAAAAGGAAGAAATTGAACACTTTAATGAAAATGTAATAAAAGAAGATGTTCTAAATATTCACATTGGTAATTTAGAATACATTGATAGTAACAAAAATAACAACACCTACACAGGCTTCAATCCTTCGGTCTGGTCACATAGCAACCGAATGAAAACAAACCTCCCATGAATGCAAAATGAATAGATAGAAATTTTGGACCAATCACAGTTCAAGAAAAAAAAAGAGGAAAAGAAAAAAAGAAATTAGACGGGAAAATTTTGTAAATTCCAGGAGAATTTATTTATTACGGAAGATAATCTAGAAGAGGAAGAGAAAGATTATGCTTTATTTCTACTAACGAAAACATGGAAACATTATAAGTTTTCCATCGCATTATGGAGTATCGAGAGAAAGTATCACGATTGGAAAAGAAAAATACGATAACACCATTTAAAATGCGTACTTTTAAAAATGATAGCACCATTTAAAGGTGTCTCTTTAAGAATGAAAATGCAGACGAAACAGGTCAAAATGATCAAATACAGATACTTATATATATACATATAAATGTATGAATATACATATATGTATGTGGGTTATATAAATATATACA
>NC_068982.1:164623667-164625812 GCF_001194135.2 Octopus bimaculoides
ATATATAATATAATATAATATAATATTAGGATAAAGACTTTATAAGAATTTATCAAGTAGTTAGCATAATAAGGAAAAAGCCATAATTTTTTTTCTCCATAAATATATATAATTTAATTTATATAAGGGCATTACTATACAATAATGCCTCACGCTTAGAGGGACTTCATAAGTCAAAACTACCAAAATAAGCACATTTTTACCGATCGCGAGGGAATGCAACTTTCAAAGGTAACCTCCTAAAAACTTTTAACTTAACGGTAAACCAATGGTTTCATAATTAATGCAGTAATCTGCATATTTTATTCATCAGTACACGTATGGTAACGGTAGAATCGTTCGGGCGTCGGAAAAATGTTTTGTGCTTTTATTATTATTATTATTATTATTATTATTATTATTATTATTATTATTATTATTATTATTATTATTTATTTCCTGGGTTCATTTATATCAAAATCTATTTTGCATTTAATCTTTTTGCAGCTGGTAAAATATAGTATCCGGGTCAATGTTACAGACTAAACCCTTCCCTTAAAATTTTAGGACTGGTGCATATTAGAAACCCCAATGATCTTTGCTTAATTTTCTTCTGGTGCCTCGTACCACTCTCGAGTATTGTCGGCGATGTTTTCCAATATTTTCATTTGATGTCTAAAGCCTAATTACGCAAATTAGTATACATTAGGGTAAATTAAACTCATAAACAATTTCATGGCTACTGGAATTGTTGATTTATTTTTTTCAGAATGGCATATGTGAATGTTCGTAGATGGCCGGTAAAATCTATTCATGTTTTTGCTTTACAACACATTATGTTTGAAGTTTAAATCCCCACTGTATCAATTTTGACCTTTTGTTATGATCAAACAAAGCCTCCTTCGATTATTAATCAACATAAAAGTAAACCCTACATTAGTTGCTTTCTGACAATTTCATAAGTCGATATTAATTGTATTTATCTACTATTATTTTGCATAATGGATGGAAGAAATTAGCAGAGTGATAAACTACGTACTTAATAGCACTTGTTAACCTAACTTCTCATTCTTAGAGACCGATTGTTAGTTATATTTCTGGTGTCAGTTGTGGGATACCTACCTACCTACCTACCTACCTACCTACCTACCTACCTACCTACCACCTACCTACCTACCTACCTACCTACCTACCTACCTACCTACCAGCCTACCTATCTATCTATTTATCTATCTCTCTATATATGAGGGTTGGGTGGTTGGGTGGTTGGGCGTATGTTTGTGTAGTGTGTGTGAGTGTGTATGCGTGTGTTTGTAGTCTCCATAAGAGGAAATGTAAACACAAGTAGCTGAATCCTGCTACCACATACATAAGCTTCCATTAGCAACACTCTGGTACCATGGCTTGGCCACAGTTTGCAGCAGCTTCACATAGTCATCTCAATTGAGCCAAAGGCCCTCTTCAAAGATGTGGGGATAAATCTCAATGTGTGTATTCAGCCAGAATAAATTCTATATCTCTTCCTGCTAGCTACAGCTTCGTAGTCTCCGTTGCAGCTGTCCATGTAACAACTTACTGCATTTACAGTGTTACCAACACTCTGAGCAACATTCATGAAGACGGCATTTTGTTACATGTCACAAATCATAATGAGAAAGTTATCAAATACAATTAAACCTTGGGAGAGGCATTATGCCGGTAATAAACACACGCACTGGTTCAGTCCTTTATTAATTTATATAGTTTTTTGTTAAATTATTTCATTGCACTCTTGCAATCTCTTCAGTAACTTGTCTCTCCACTTCCATAATGCCTCTCCCAAGGTTTAATTGTATTTCTTTCAACACACGTATCCACATCAAGAATCTTGCACACGAAATACACATACGAAAGTTATCAAAGTTTTTCCAGTATTCAGATGGCTTACATTCCTCCATGTTACATAAGTTTCTCTCAACTACAAATATGATGTCCAGTGCTGTACACTGTTCACGAATACATGAATTTCTTTCTAAAAAAGGAAACAAAGTTCGTCAAATGTAAGCCAAATACCCTTGTATATATATATATACAGACACACGCATATATACATATATATACGCACGCACACACACATGCGCGAGCACACACTCACACACATGCACAGATATATATATATATATATAT
>NC_068982.1:164625822-164627700 GCF_001194135.2 Octopus bimaculoides
AATAAAAGATTTATTTCTCAAAGTTCGAAAAGATTCATAGGGTTGTAGATTTTCTAACTTATTTCACAAAGCTTCACAAATGTTCAATAGGCACACTCCTTGTGATAAGACACACGGTAGTGCAGCTCCGGCCAAACAAGCTGTACCATGTCTTGCGAAACATTCTCCGGCACATAAGTGAATTTTTGCTTGATTTCCTCTCGGCTTGTAGGAATAGGGGAGATATAGACTAGTCCTATCCCTTCGTCTCTTAGAAACCCCTTCCCCACAAACTGTGAAGTCAGGCGAACGTAATGGCAATTTCAACAGAACAACGTCATTACCACTGGCATCCGATCCAAACTTTTTAAATATTTCGTTAAAATTTGAGACCACTTGAACCTGAATTGGCTATGTTATTAGACGGCAAAATGTCTCTTCTAACATTTGTTAATCTGTTTTCATCAAGGTTTGGTCTGCTAGCTGGATTCCGGCTCCTCCAAATTTTGTAAGAGTTTGCGGTGTGTTTCTCTTGTGTTGGCCTACTTAATGCAAAGTAATAAGTGCATATTACTTCTTTATATACTTCCCGGTTCCATTTAGTTCTTTTACATTTTTGATTATGTGGTTGTTGTAGTGGTGAACTTTGGGGGCTTAATTTAGGACAAATCCCGTTTAAGTGACCTTCCAGATTCGTATTCGGCGAAGATATTCTGCCACTTGAAAATTTTTCGCTGTTAGGCTGACAGCCTCCTGAAAGGCGCGCTTCCAGAATAACCATTGGACAAGCGATTCGGTGAACTGCTTGAAATTTTCTTTTCTTTTTAAGTAAAATTAAATTATTATTAAATTTTGATTTAAAAAAAAAATTATTTATTTATTTTATTTTTTATGTATTTTTTAACCACTAATCTTCATACAGGGGCCGCATTTACCATCATTAGCAGCAGCACCAGTAGTTGTAGTAGCAGCAGCAATATCACTATCAGCAGCAGCAGCGGCAGTGGTATTATTATTATTATTATTATTATTATTATTATTATTATTATTATTATTATTATTATTATTCAGTAGTTTTATTTTTATAACGTGCTTTCACTTCACTACCGAGCGCAGCTCTGTGTGCCTTGGGTATGTGCTGTGGTTTGCTGTGGTGCTCTTATGTTTACTGTATTGAAAGTTTTTTGCGTAGAATGTGTGCAGTACCCAGTAGTGCAATTTTCTGTATGTTATATATATTTGTAAGTCCTGGTGTTTTTGTTATGTATTTTAATTATTATTATTATTATTATTATTTTGGTTTAGCTCAGGTTTGGACTTATTCCTGGTAGGATTTATGTGGATAGGGTATTACTACCTGTAACATTAGGCATCAAAAAGTTTTCTGCTGTCTTTCCAGTAATTGTTACGCTCCTGATAATCCTGCTGTCACTATGAGACAAACTTTCTGTAGGAGCTCTGCTGGGAATTCTATTCCAATGTCTTTCAGCTATTTATCTACATCTTTGCTTTCTGTTCTCAAAGCACCAATTATTATAGGTATGACCTTTACCGTTCTTATTTCAAATTTTAAAAGATTGTATTTCTTTGTTTTTGTTATTATTATTATTGCTGCTGTTGTTGTTGTTATTATTATTATTGTCATTATTATTATTATTTTTATTATTATTATTGTTATTATTACTATTATCATTATTATTAATATTATTATTATTATTAATATTATTATTATTATTATTATTATTATTATTATTATTATTATTATTATTATTATGTTGTTTTTTTTCTTCTTTCTTCAAATTTTCTTCCATTTCTCGCCGAGTGTTTTCCGTACACCTAGGGCAGAGAAACTCGTTGTATGCATTCCCAGTTCACACACGCAAATTCACAGGTAAAACA
>NC_068982.1:164628506-164635969 GCF_001194135.2 Octopus bimaculoides
GGTAAGCTCCATTTTTTATCACATTGGCTTGGTAGTTCCGGGTTAATAAGCTTTGGTCTTGAGCAGCCAATATGAAACCTTCACTCTCTTCTTTTATTATTATTATTATTATTATTATTATTATTATTATTATTATTATTATTATTATTATTATTATCATTGTTATTATTAAGCCTCACAGAACTTCAGAATTTCCTGACGGCTGAAACGCAGGCAAAGTTATGACTGCAGGTGAGCTGTTGGTAAGTAAACGCTTTACTGATTTTAGATACATGGCTTTGGCATCTGTGATACTGGTAGGCGGTCACTGCTCTCAACTCGCTGCAACTTCGTGTAAATGAATACTAACTCGCAAATTCAAGAGAGTCAATGCATGACATAATCGATTTGGCTTTGGAGCCATTCTGCTGATCGATGTAAACAATATAGTCTCTTTAAAAAAAAAAATTAAATCGGGAATAATAGGACAATTTTCAAAACATAATAGGATGTTCATAATAGACACTTCAGGCATGGCGGCGTTCAAGTTGTCGGCAAACAAACTCGTCTAAGATGTGCACTGGGTTCCGAAACTGCCTGAATGCACTCATCCTTTTCCACACTGGCTTTCACCCTGTTTACTCTCCTCCTCCTCTTGATATTATTATTTTGTATCCATCTTGCGTATTTTTTATGTGATGCAATCTATTTAAGGCGATAACTAATTCAACGTAATAAAGTACAGTTAGATGAAGAACCATGTATAGTTACGACTGTGCTTAGATAAACGCTCTACGTCATTAATAACACCACCAACAAATTCCCAATCGATATACTGAATATCAGTGACTTGGTTGCAATGATCTTTCTGCTACTGGAATAACGAAAGCTCTTTTGGACGCTAACATTCCTTTGAAAGGAGTGGTTGTGTGGTAAGTAGCTTGCTTACCAATCACGTGGTTACGGGTTCAGTCCCACTGCGTGGCACCTTGGGCGAGTGTCTTATACTATAGCCTCAGGCCGACCTAAGCCTTGTGAGTGGATTTGGTAGACGGAAACTGAAAGAAGCCCACCATATATATATATATATATATATATATATATATATATATATGTGTGTGAGTATGTGTGTGGTTGTGGTTGTGTATGTGTCTGTCTGTGTTTGTTCCCCCAACATCGCATGACAACAGATGCTGGTGTGTCTACGTCCCCGTAACTTAGCGGTTCGGCAAAAGAGATAAGTACTAGGCTTACTAAGAATAAGTCCTGGGGTTGATTTGCTCGACTGAAGGCGGTGATTCAGCAGGACCGCAGTCAAAGGATTGAAACAAATAAAAGAATAAAAGAATAAAAGAATCTCCGTGAAATTTGAGGCAGGACGCTTACCTTGTATGATGTGTAGTCATAGAAAATCTAAAAGAATCTAAAGAAATGAATTATTAAGGTGTTTGTTGTAGTGAAATGGTACTCCCCTTCCCACGTGACAAAGTGGTATGACGCAGCCTCTATAAATTCAGAGAAACAGTCGTTGTAGGGGGTCAACAGTAGTAGATACGTTGTACAACTCAGTTGGAGTCAGTGTCAGTTACGTGATATATACAAGTGTGAGTTACCGTCAAAAAAAGACGTTTCAAAGTCATTGACTTCTGGAGCTATCAGCGATAGCACAATAGACGATTCAAAGATAACAAGACGCGGAATACCGCCACAACATAATAGTGGTGGCAAGAATATTACAGTGCCAAAAATAACAGACAAGTGGATGAGGATCACATTATAACAGTGGCGACGAGGATATAAACAATTCACGTGGACAACGTTGGAAAACAAATCACGAGAAAATAAACAATTCACGCGGAGGAAGTTGAAACATTTTCACGTGCAGAATTTTAAAAACTTGAAAGAAGAGTAACAAACATTTTTGTTGTACATATTTTACGAAAAATCCGTAAAATTATGGAAAAATTGCTGGAAGGTCTAGTTGAGATGCAAAAACAGCCACATCAAATGTTACTGCAACAAATCTACAAATGTGAAAATGTAGTCGACACAGTTAAAAATTCGAAGGAAGTCGAACAACTGAGACAAAAACTTTTTTTTAATGTTTACGAATGTTTTTTTGAAAGGATTACGCTGTCGCACTAAGACAAAAGCTAGGATTGCGGTAAAAGAAAAGGCAACACCTGTTTTTAGGCCCAAACGTCAATAAAGAGCTGGAAAGACTAGAAGGTCTCGATATAATTAAAAAGTCTACCATTTAGACTGTGAAGCTCTGACGGTTTATGTAAAGAAAAGAAAAATAATAAACTAAGAGTGTGTGCGGATTTTTCAATTGGATTAAAGGATTGTTTAGTCGAATGCAATTATCCATTATCAAGCCCAGAATAAGTGTCCTCAAAGCTAAATGGAGGAAAAATTTTCTCGAAGTTAGACCTCTCGGAGGCCTATCTACATATATAGGTAGAGGAAGATTGCGCACACCTTTTAATAATCAACACACACCATGGATTGTATAAATTCCATATTCCAACAAGTGATGGACGTAATGCTAAATCATTGCGACTTAGCTATCACTTATCTCGATGATATTTTGATAAAAACGAGTCAGTGGAGTAAAGTTTCGAACATATTAAAAAAGTAAACGGAAAAATAAATGAATATGGGTTTAGACTAACCGAGGAAAGGTGTGAGGCGTTCATGAAAAAAATCAAATATTTAGATCAAGTAACTGACCAAAGGCCAGATCTATTTAGGGCGACGGCAATACGGAATATGCCACCACTTTCGAACGTCAAATTGTTACAAGCATTTATAGGCTTGATAAACTACTATCAAGGATATATCCCGGACATACACAACACAAGGGCACCGCTAAACGAGCTGTTAAAAAAGGATACCAAATGGTTTTGGTCAGAAAAATACCAGTAGGCATTTGAGGTACTAAAATGGTTGTTAATTTCAGACTTATCGCTTACACACTTCGATCTGGAGTTGGAAACGATACTGGCAACAGATGCTAGTGAGTACGGGATAGGTGCAGTACTCCAAGACAAATGCAAACACGGCAGCCAAAAGGCAATTAGCTCACGCGTCAAGGACGATATTACCAGAGGAAAAAAATTATAGCCAAATTGAAAAAGAGGATTGGCGTTTATATTTGGCATAAAAAGTCTCACAGGTTTATACATGATAGACGGTTTAGACTACAAACAGACCATCGCTCGTTGCTAACGATTTATAGATCTTTGCAGCGGTGGGGCACCATACTACTAAACTACGACTACGAAATAGAATATTTACCTTCGAGAAAGCTAGGACATGCTTATGGCCTATCCAGTTTAATATCCAGAAATAGTGAACCATTAGAGGACACAGTAATAGCGGCCTTAAGAGCCGAAGGGGAAATTAAACATATAATGAGGAATATTGTACATGAGTTCCCAATAACTCTGGAGGAGATAAAGCGTCGCATGTCAAACGTTCATTAATGTAAACAAAAAACTATGTGGCATCCAAGACGTTATTTTATCTGATAATGGAACACAATTTGTGCCCAGTGAATTTTAAAAATTCTGCGAAATGTTTATGGTAGAGCATAAAACGATAGCCCCCTTACCATTCCAGATCAAATGGACTGGCATAGCGTTTTGCAGACACTTTTAAAAGAGCTTTCAGAAAAGCAAATAAGGAAGTTACAGACGACGTCGCTGTCCAGCAATTCTTAAGGGGGTATACATAGTGACACTGAACGCCAATACATCAGCAGGAAGCTCACCAGCAGAACTGATGTTGGTGAGGAAGGAGAAATCAGTTTTTGATAGTCTGTTACCGAGCGGGGAAGGAAGAAGTAGCAGAAAAGACAATCCAATGTCTTTCAAAATTGGTGATAAGGTGTACATGAGATCATATAAACACAGAAAACAATACTGGGAAGAAGGAAAAATTACAAAGTTCATAGGAAAAATGAATTAAAAGCAGAAAGAGTATTGAAAAAAAGGCACAAAACCCAATTGAAGAGATTCATAGAAAATGAACCAGACAGATTTGAAGAATCTATGGAATGGATGTATGATGCATTCCAAGAAACCAACATCGCTACAGGTGGTTGAATCCACGCGTACAAGTGGAAGAAAAGGGAAGAACACGGAGTTCCTACAAATAGACGCAAAAAAACCCACAATTAAGTTAAAAAGAAGCTAAAAGGGAGGACGAGTGAATAAAGTAAAATAAAATTACTTGCTAAAATGGGAGATGCTGTAGTGAAAATAGTAGTCCCCTTCCCACGTAACAAAATGGTATGACTCAGCCACTATGAAGTTATACAGTTAGTAGTAGTAGAGTCGTGGTACAAGTTCTCATTTGGAGTCAGTATCAGTTACGTGATATATACGAGTTTGAGTTATCGTCAAGGAAGATGTTTCAAAGTCATGGACTTGCGGCGCTATCAGCGATAACACGATAAACGAGTCAAAGATAATAAGACGCAGAATACTGCAAGAAACTAAATGTTGCGACAAGAATGTTACAGTGACAACAATAACATACAAGTGGATGAAGATCCACATTATAACAGTGTTTTAGAAAGTATTCGTCCCAGAAGATGTAAACAGACTCTCTAAATCTGAGATATGTTTCAGTAAATGTCAATACTTTGAATTGACTATAAGTGAAAGAATTTGTCCAGACTGTTACTGAATTCTAATAATGTGTGGTTATTCCATTCTCCGTCACAGAACATATTATTAGACAAATATTTTCTAAAACAAGAGAAATTACTATGATAAACATATATACCGGTCATTTAAAGCGGATATATGTTCCATGCAGAATTACAATAAACACAGTAATATTTCTGAGGGTAAATGTATATATTGCTAGAAATGACTGATAATATTATTGTTTATCACAAGCTACATAAGACGAAACTGAAGAAAATCAGCTTTTCAATATTTCAACAATTTGTATTATAAAAAGTAGAATTGTATTTTGGTGAAAAGACTGTGTTCATCGGAAATAGTACTCGGGAAATAATTGTGCCTGATAATTCCTGAAAATTTCGCAATTGTAACTTTTGTATAAAGTGTGGTGAAACCAGATTCACTCCTAAGAAAAGGTCTTCCTTTTGTCCTACATGACTTTTCTGGTGATAGATTAGTTATAAATGTCAAAAGTGGTTGGAAAAGCATGTTTGTGTGTTATAGGACAATTTTTCAATAGAAATGATTTATCAGATTAGTTACAGGTAAACGAAGTCACCAGTAAGTATATATTTTAAATAGTCTGCTCTGGTTTGGTACTTTTGCAGCTGTCATGATGAACTACAACAAACTAGAATTATATCTATCTCCAACCGTAAATACTACAATCCCCTCTTTGAAGGGAAATACTTAAATGGACAAAATAATTAATATGGATCAAATAATTAATGAAACAATTATTAATGATGTGCAAAATACAGAATCCGTTTCTGAAGCCTTGAATGACTTACCAAACTCTAATTAGCAGCGACTCTGATTTGTCAACTGGTGCAAGAATAAACGTAGCATATGATGCTAGACTCTCTTTTCGAATACCAAAGGCATAATTAGATATATTCAGTAATTGTGATAGTCTTCATGCTTCTGTAAGTTAATCTATATACCTCCGCCACTTTTCAGCTCACTGCTGCATAATATTATAAATTTCTCTCACATGAATTAAATTTGTTCTGTCATGGTTATAGGTATAGAGCAGCTATGCTATATCTTTGTCTGTTTCTCTCTGAACACATTTTGCTGAAGAAAGTGTTAGACGCCCTTATACAATGTGATGTATTGTTTTGGACAATACAGTACACAGTTGACATTGCAAAACCTTATTGTAATAGCTGGAGTTATAGTTAACATTACTATGCGAACTTCTACGGTAAGAATTACCTGATAGTGTAGCGGAGGCTTTCTTGTTTGCCTTGCGTCATTCTCACTAGAATAGTCCCGCAAAAACAGAAATTGATTTATGCTTATAACAGGAACATATATTTCATGGAATTACACTTTTAAGATTTTTCAACACGGTTGACGCTTCTGCCATCACTATATATATATTTTTTTGCATTAGGTTTAACCATTAGTTA
Source organism: Octopus bimaculoides (assembly GCF_001194135.2). Classification (NCBI taxonomy): domain Eukaryota; kingdom Metazoa; phylum Mollusca; class Cephalopoda; order Octopoda; family Octopodidae; genus Octopus; species Octopus bimaculoides. The sequence goes on from NC_068982.1 coordinate 164,634,598, forward strand.
CCCTAAATATGTATAAATGAATTCTATGTGAGAATTTTGTTGTTGAGGATATAACAGCCTTACTACGTTTTTCACAGCTATAATCCATCAAGGCGAATAACAACTGTGTTCGCTGCGCTGTATTTCGTTGGTCGCGAGGAGCAGAAAATTTTACGCTATGTGACAGATATGGTGAAAAGCCAAGAAACAGACAATTTTCTTCTTGGTCGATCTGTCTCCAAATGTATGATATTTCACTTGAAGTTGAAAGTGTGTGTATAGAGAGAAGTGCTTCGATGTAAATTATTTGAGAGGTTACTGACGGTATCGAATAAGGTATTGCGGAGAAGCTTACAGTGCATATGTACGGAAAATGTTAAATGTAAAAGTGCACTAGTCTTTAATACTCGGGGTTACTGAGATTTGGGGTTGTTTTCTTGATTCGCAACTATCTGGTTATTTGAGAATTTTCCTTGTTTCCTATATCGTTGTTAATTGTTTTTGCAATGAAATTTTATAACACTATACGCAACCACCATGTCATTTTCTGTCCTTTTGTAACATCTTTAACTTATTTGAGAATTTATAATCATCTAAGGAGGTGTTATTATTATTATTATTATTGTTATTATTATTATTATTATTATTATTATTATTATTATTATTATTATTATTATTATTATTATTATTATTATTGATATACAATTATATATATATTATTTACATATTTTACACATTTTCTTGCAGACCTGTAGGAATCGAATTTACAAGTTATTTGCAATTGGAAAGCGTGACGAAAGAATCTGGGAAGAATTGATTGAAATGAAAAGAGATAAAGATTTATGTGACTGGAGAATGTCTTAAGAGAAAAGGAGAATGATATATGTTAAAATATGTTTTGGCTTGTTTTGCATTTTACTGTTTGATGTCTTTCATGATCAACTATTCTTCTTGGATATATATATATATATATATATATATATATATATATATATATGAAACATTCGTATGTAAACATACGTATACTATACATAATTATACTAGTGTGTGAGTGTGAGTGTGTGTGTGTGCTTCTGTCTGTGTGTGCTTGAAAAATGCATATTTAATACGTATGTGCACATACATATAATCGAGTGCATATTTGTAAATGCTTGCTCACAAGATGGTTGCTTTCTCTATGCTAAAAATAAAGAAAAAAAGAGAATAAACTGAAGCTGACATCAACATGTGGCCACTTTATCAAAGATAGGTTTTCCGAATCGACCCTTTCAATTTTGTTTTGATGAAATATTCAAAACAAAGAAAAATGAATAGATTTATTTTATGAATGTGTGCATGTATGTATCTATGTATATGTGTATAAAAGAATGTATATGTATATATATGCATATAT
>NC_068982.1:164636929-164638010 GCF_001194135.2 Octopus bimaculoides
TATATATATATATATATATATATATATATGTATGTATGTATATGTATGCACAGATATTTATATTAATTCTTTTTTCTTGGCAATGGAATTCTGATGTATGTTGCCTTTGAATTCCTACAGAGCTATCTCTAACTACAAAGACGTTTAAATTTTATGTCATTACACACAGCTACTCAATATACGGCTATTACTGAAGTGTAGGTTTTTAGATCGAATGCACATACGCCTGATACGGATTGCTCTTTAAACTGCTCTCTTTTACTGATATCGCATAGCCTAAAAATTTTATTTTTCTCAACGGAATTGGAAGGTCATATAGATATTTACTATATATCGAGAAGGATGCAGAATGAATTGCCCGACATCAGTTCATGACTGCTACATTAAAGAGATCCTATATGATATATCTCAATACAGTGAAGAAACAATTTGGTTCTGAAAATCTATCTGTTAGGGGAATATTACATCTTCGTTATGTCATCAGAAAGACTGAGATGAAATTACTTACTTTAGGTTACATAAAACAGTATTGTATGTTTCCGTAGTTCAGACCTTGATCAGCAGTGATCGCGCTGGCTTATATATGCACTTGTTCTAGCGGTAAGGAATCCATCTTTAGATTTGGGCTACATAATTCGTTGTAACCTTCTATTTTTATGATAGCAAGGTATGATTTGAAGAAGAAAATATAGATTTAGCTGCTAATTCTTCATATTAATACGCATGTAGGTATTTTAAAAATATAATGCATGCGAGTTGAATCATTAATTTTTCATTTATCTTCATTTTCTCTATCGAATCATATACTATAATTTCAATTTGAAGTTTAGTGTATAAAATGATGTAATACGTTTTAAATTGAATGTATTGTCATTCTGTAAGATGCAATATTTGATTGATTGTGTACAAAACAAATTTGATTGCACAGAAAAACAAAACAAAAACAACGTTAATACATAATTATCGTTTTAGAGACGCAATTATTGAATATTAATGGAAAAATCAAAATTCATAGTCAATTACAATAATAACGATGCAGTAGTGGTAAATATCAAATAAAAAATTCATATATATATATATA
>NC_068982.1:164638791-164646978 GCF_001194135.2 Octopus bimaculoides
ACACACACACACACACACACACACACACACACACACACACACACACACACACACACAAACAAAACTTATCCGATGGGTTTGCATATAGACTGCCTTTATCAAATTCATTCTCAAGGAATTGGTCAACCAAATAGTTAGAGTAGAAGACATTTCCGTGTCTATGTCTGTGTAGAGCAGCAAGTAAAATAAATGTTTTCTCAGTTTTGACACTGATTGCAAAGCAATTGAATTGCCTTGAAATTGTATGAACGTGTATGCAATAGCACGCAACATAGCTGACCCTTGTAAGTCGATCTGATGAGCTTTCTCGCCACTTCTGTTTAACGAATTTCACTCACAAGTCTTGAACTAACGCGGCCCCATTGTAAATGACATTTGCTATAATGCTACACATACATCACAGAAATTATTTAGAAGAAAAACTATGCATAAATGTATTTTGTGTACTACCGGAAGCCTAAAGGGGAACCAATATTATCATTTAAGTTGAAGTGTACTATTTCATGGAAAATTTTTAAAAATTTTACATCTATACTTTTATGTTAAGAAAAATAACATCGAGGTTGTCATTAACCTTCGTTGTGTATACACAAACACAGACCACGGAAACTGATTAGAAAGACGCACTTGATCACATTAATAATGATAGTAAAAATGAAAGAGTACTAATTTCCTATCCCCAACTTGTTTCGTCTATTTAGCAACATAAACTTGTGAACGGATTTGTAAAGAAAAATTATACTGAAAATTAATTCATGGTTAAGAACTGCGGGAATTCTGCAAACGTAACGAACATTTCGTTTAAATGTGATATTGACTGTTATAAATGCGACTATGAATTTACTTTGAAACACAATCATTCGAAATCACATTTAATGTATGCATTTCATTACAAATTACGTCAAGTTCATTCTAACATATCTGAGTGTAATATATAAACATTTGTCTCTTTGAAGTCGACAGAAATCTCAATAATTGTATGAGATACACGAAAGGAAATGCAAAATTGAAAGGACGAAAATATACTACAAATCGAAATTGAGTTCACAGTTGTATTGCCGAAAATTTGTGGAAATTTTATTAATGTATGATGTAACGCGGTGTTAATTAATTTTGTCACTGATCATTTCACAAGCAAAGTTTATCGTTGTCTTTCATCCACACAAGCGCAATGAAATAACAACCAGCCATTTACTCGGGTCACTTACATAAATGTCACTCTACACTCTCATAAGTTTTGTCAATTTTCTTGTAATCGTAGTACCAGTACCAGGTGTGGTGGTAATGGTAGCGGTGTTGGTGGAGGTAGTAGTAGTAGTAGAAGTAGTAGTAGTAGTAGTAGTAGTAGTAGTAGTAGTAGTAGTAGTAGTAGTAGTAGTAGTCATGTATATGTAATTTAAAAAATAATAAAAGTCGCTTCACAGCTACATGGCTTTAGGTTTGAGATCACTGAGCAGATCGTTAGGAAAGTGACTTCGAGCTTTGATTCGGATCGGCAAAAGCTTTGTACGTTAAATGTGTTACATGAAATCTATGTAGCAGCCTAATGGAGTGAAACTTCATGTTCTTCGCTGGCAGCTTTGATGCGTAACTTGTATCACAAAACATTCCTTTATCGGTTATAAAAAATTTTGCACTCATTCGGTTATACTTTCGGTTTTGGATAATTTCCTCCTTTTTTACTTCTGCTACTGGACAAAGAAATTCTTTGCCCTGTCATTCACAAAGTCGAACAGTTTAGCAATGACAGTGAAATGGGATTGGCACTGAAACATTTGAAGGAAAATATTTTAAAATCATGCAGCATCACCCTAGATAGAGATATAAAAGAATTAGGACCTGAGCGCAGTTAGAAATAGTCAGGCGTTTGTGAAGGAGATACTAAGTACTCGTTAAGGAGAAAAAACATACGAAAGAATGCTATCGTAGCGTCAGAGCTATTCTGAAAATGTAGGTTAACTGTCTATAACAAAATCGAGGCTATAAACACGTTCGCTATGCAAGTAAGCACGCGCGATTAATGTCAAAGTCTGAAAGTTGATGCCGATGCGTCGCATGAATTATCCAAACGCAGACAGAAATTGATTATGCCTTCCGAGAAAAGAAAGCAGTTGGGAATTCCAACAACAAATAAACGATTGAATGTTAAAGCTGGTTATGAATTATTAAGGTAACAAGAAGCTGTACTCAGTGACGAAAATTGCAAGAATACTCCTTCGGGAAATTCCGCTAGATGAACCAGTACCCGCAAAAATAAGTGCTTCCAACTGAAAAAAAAATAATAAATAAAAAGTAGGTGAACAAACCAGCCTCCAGTATACTAAGGTCATGTGGAGGAAAAAAACAGTGCAGAGCCAGGAATCGTGATGTAAAGCAAGCTCTTATACAACTGTGGCTGGCATGCGCTGGTCTCAAGCTGAAAAGTGAGGAGAATATTATATCTCAGGATGAATACCTTCAAACTAGAGGTTTCCAGTGTAATCTTAATTTTCTGTGACATGAAAGCAGCTTATCGTGTCGGGTATGCGAGGTACATCCAAAAACAGTCAACGACATAATCTTTCGTGGTGTCTGATTAACACCCACAGAGTACTTGCAATGGCATGGCTAGACACTAAGAACATACACTGGTCATATGTCGCAACTATAATCTCTCTCACAATGAAAATCGGTGGGAACATAAACCACCACAAGTTGTGCAGAATATTATTCTAACACTCCTTATAAATTTCAGCGTTCGAATTAAGTAGGAAATGCAGGTAAACTACTAGATACTATTGTGAAAAATCATGTTGGAAAGATGTATGTTTTGATAAACGATGTAATTCCAATTGAAAAAAAAAACGCATCTCTGAAAACGTTTGAGAAATTGAGCAACTGCATGGACTTAGACATAAAAATCAGAAGTCAAAACAATATTACGTATAGTTATCGTTGCACTTGGAATGTTAAGGGCAAACAAATATGTAGACCAAATGTTTGGCAACCCCAAAGTGTGTGAATTGCAAATGATCAGAGTTATGGCTCAGAGATACTGAATGTAAATTCATCTTTGTTTGAATAAAATATTTTGCATTCAGTGTTATGAATTTTATTAGCAGCGTTTTTTTTTTTTTATAACAGACATCAGATTTTCAATTGCATCGTACCACACCAGTTAGTTCTTTAGAGGTCAGCTTTGCCATTCATTCTTTCAGGGTCGATAAAATAAGTACCAGTTGAATACTGCGGTCTATTCAATCGAAATTGCTGGCCTTATGCCAAAATTTGAAATCTTTATTAATTTTCGTATTGTTTCTGACTTATTAGAAATTGAACTGAACATATTCTCAATTCCAACAAAAGGTATATATTAAAGACAAAAAATATAGTACACAAAACTATACATGTAAGATACTTTAACGATAACAGTTATCATTTAATACTATAACATGTTAGCATCTGCATGAAATATTGCTCTGTAAACTAAATACTGCAACCTTCCTTTTTCGGCACATGTACCTTCCTAATGTTGAATTATTTAAAAAATAATGGTAAAGAGCATGCATTTAGCGTGTCTCTCTTGATTAGTTATAATTATGTTACTTTATAAGGAAGGTGGAAATGGATTTTATCATATTTGCTATTTCCCAAAACTAACGTGGCAGCAAGACTTGACTAGAAAGTATGAAAACTTTACTAATTCTCTACAGAGCTTCCTAGATCAGCAAATGTAGTTTTCTCATGTTTACAACACGTCATGTTGCCAGGCAGAACGCTCTAACGTTTCACAGAAGAACGTAATACAAAATGTAATATGAACATTTTGAAAGATTTTGATAAGTTGTATAAGTATAAATTATAATTATCAGCGGCATATATCATGAATCATATATATTGCTATAATTCCTCGTACACTATACAATATTCACGTTATATTACGTTACACAAATATTTTACATTGCTATAAAAGCTGCGAGCCGGGGAAAAAACGCTTTGCGGCATTTCGACCGTCTACATATGAGTTCAAATTATACCAGGGTTCATTTTGCTTTTCCTCTCTTTCATACATATATTCTAAAAATGTGTTTATAAAATGACAATAGTTATGCTGCTTTTCTAAAATGCTTGACAAGGTTTAATATTCGTTAAATAAGTTTACAAAATAGTAACACAAACATATGTAACTTGTATGTTCGATATCTACGTTGGTGTAACCTTGGATTATACTACTTCGCCTAATAAGATTTATTTTCTGAAAAAAAAAAACTGTTGTAAGATTCATTTATGCACGTAAATCTATTTGAAACCATATCACAACAATGGGTGAGTGGGAAGCTATAAAGCTGCTCTTGTTTTTGCATACGTCAAAACTCATATCAAAATAAGAAAGTCATCCTTTATTTTAATCTATTACTGTCTGTTCTCAAGACATAAGCAATTTTACAATAAAACTATAATAGTTGTAAATTCCAGCAGGAATTACTTCGCATTTGATTTTTGGTGTATATGTTACCTAAATATATTAAAGTGCTATATCGTCAATCATAGCGACCATAAGATACAGAAAAATAATAATAATTCCCTGTTTGGTGGACTGTATACATGTTTGGAATAGTCTGTGGTAGTTTGTAAATACTGCTACATTAACTCTCTGCATTTTTTAGCAAGAGGATACAGTAAGTCTGCGGCTAATAGTGGTCCCGGTCACAGCTGATCTTAATGCAAAATTCACTAATAAAACAACTTATCATATCATAGTTCGTCCGTCGTTATTGACAATGACCAAGGACATCATATTGGAAAAGAAGACGGAGCAGGGTCAGTCCGGCTGTGATCGATCAGTGCGATACATGCTACGAAACACTGCTGCAGGTCCAGCATTGGTGGTCTGTTGGATCTGAAGCGCCGAGTTGAAACTGAAGTTAAGTAGTTCTCATTTTCTTTGTACCTATACAATCCGTTACGCTCGTAGGATGTGGTAATTTTAGGCGCTAAGCAGAGCTTGTTGCGCTTGCGTTTTCAAGGTGTCGTGGTGGATCTCAAAACTCTTCAGTGAGCTTTTGAGAGTATTCTTGAACGCTGTTTCTGTCCACCTTGCATGCACTGTAAAACAATCTTTTAGGGAGTCACGTGTCAGGCAGCTGAACAAGATGGCCTACCCTCCTGTCTTGTGCTATCTTCAGCAGTGTGTAAATGCTACACAGATCTTGAGAGATAACATCTGTTTCTGGGACCCTGTGTTCCCAGGTGCTTTTCAATAGATTTCTCAAGCAGTTTATGTGGAAGCTTTTGGAGTGGCGTTCGTAAACTGTCCAGGTCCCGCAGGCGTACTATAGCATAGTCAGCACAACTGTTTTGTACACCATCTGCTTTGTGGCTACCCTAATTCCCTTCCTCCCTCATACTGACTCAAGTAACCGCCCGAGAGCTGAGCTTCCCTTGGCGATGTGCGATGTACTTCGTCGTCAATGTCCAAGGATCTGGAGATTGTGATGATCTCTTACATCTGGGCCTCTGCAGCGGACTTGATTGCATAGTCGTTTTTGAACAGGAAGTCACGCACTGAGTCCTCTTCCAACCTTGTCTTAGCTTGTAGCCTCCATTGTTTGAGGGGCTTGTCATCAGTCTTGAATCTGATCTTCATGTTGGTTGTGTTTTTGTTGAGCAGTGTAGGTGCAAGAGTACAACTGTGGGAATGCGTTGGAAGAAAATCTACTGTCTAGAACCCGAGCGACCATGCACTCTTGGAACAGTCACACCACGCTGATGAAGTTGTCTGTGCAGCCGAATTTCCCCATGATCTTTCAAATTCACAAACAAAACATGCACAAGTAAGTGCGCACTATTTCCATCGCTCGCTCACATTTTGCCCCTAACCCTAAATCTCACTTCTACTCTGATGTACACGTGTTAATTTAGAAACTATTAGGGTCTGATGCAGTGGTACCTGAACACGTATAGAAGCACAAACTCACCAATACTAAAACTTGTATAAAACCATGTTGGAATGCAAGCTAATGTGTGTGTGCTTCAATCATTTTTATATTGCAACAAATCACTATTATGAAGAATTACTGAAGTCAATAGAATACCATCAATGGAAAGTAGGTTTTTCACACTCTAATTTCGTTTTCAAAATTCTTTGAATACGGAACTCACTTAATAAATATACCATACTACAATAGCTAACTGCTGCTGCAATACTTATTTGATAACAGATTGAATTATCTAAATATTTATATTAAAATTTCCATTGACTACCTATGTAGGATATTAACATTAACAGTCGATTGTATAAGTCCAATTGTGTATCACATTGCTTACGTCTAAATAGAACGATAAGAAACGGCTTAACTATGGTGAGCAAAATGTAAGAAAAAGAACGTTAAACCGTTATATTTCTCACTGTCAAATCGAAGTTCACTTTGCTGTTAATCTAGCACTGGGATACCAAAGTTCGATATTGACCAAGCACACTAAATTTGTCATACAGATTGGGTACCAACTTTTACAACTCTTACTCGGCATCGAAGATGAATGGTAGTATGTACAAATTGTTTTAGGCATCAACGTAGTCACGAACAAACACATACATGCTCCGCTCTAGCCCATGCTGGACATCCACAATGTGACAGTGGACGGGTAAGAGAATTGCACTCGCACTAACTTAGTTTTCACTCACCGAAATAAGACTGAACAAGTTGAAATGCTTTCTCAATAACAGAAACTATCATCTTCCGCGGGAATCGAATCCTCGACATTATGATAGAAATCTTGAACCACGTGCGCCTTCACGAATACTAGGCCGTTAATACCGCTTCCAATTGTAAAGTTTTTCAAACAGATGCTGATTATGATTTTGTTTCAGTAGCAGTCCGCTATCATTTTCAGTTGTATTCGTCTCAGTGAAAAGAACCTATATAATTTATAATGTAGCATAAATCTATTTGATAAAACAATCCCTTTTACCGCAGAGGAGAATATCAATACAGTATAAGCGTAAGTTAAGAAGAAATTCTAGAAAGATCTGCAGTTTACAATAAGAAATATTGCTGTACGAACAAAAAGTGAAAAAGATATTCGTGAAAGATAAAAAAAAAGAAAAAGATACACGCACACACAGAAACAACAGATAATGGGAAACTAATACAAACAACTTCATTTTAGGACCACTTTTAAGAAATGAAATTCTTTCAGGTTTACAGATAATGTTATAACATTCTAAACACATGCTATGTTATCAGAATTCAAATGTATCGTAGATTCGTAGTAAGCTGTTCAATGTATGCTGTTATTTTTCAAGGATTATAGTTACATATAGACATATATTTTGCTACACATATTTAGTAAGAAAAAAAAATGCTAATAGCCAATGGACGAGTAAAATAAATAAAAAGGAAATACATCTTAAGAAAATATGTATTAAGGCAAATAATTGTTTTCTCCATATCTTTGGTGAATTATATTCATTCTTCCACAGTGTATTGTTGCTTTCCAATTTCTAGCTTCACTAAATTTCCCTTATAATGGTACAACATTCATGCACGGTTCTTTCAACTTAAAAGCTAAAGGTGTAATTCACTGACCACACGTATCATTACTGACATTTTATTTGGAATATTCTTGATACATTGATTTATCATACACCTCAGATAATAGAAAGGCTTTCCTACAAATCTGAAGCATAAGCACGTATGTGCATGCATACATACGTATGTGTGTGTGTACTTATATATATATATATATATATATATGTACATATCCATACATATACATTAACATACACACACACACACGCATACATGTATGAATGTATGTGTTGTAGGAAAAATAAAAGAGCTTGACTATGTTTCTTTCATATTCCTTATCATAGAAATTTAATATATGTGATATTTTATGTCATTTTTCTTTCAAGACTCACAAAGAAACTAAATATGACGTTTAGCATTAGTTTCTTTCACTGCGATATGCTGTTTGTAAGTTACAATTTACATTTCATTTTGCTATACTCATACCTACTAAGTCTAATCTTAGGAATTTCTTGTTCATATTCTTTGTCATATGGTTATGTTATGTTATGTTTTGTGTTTTTCTATACATTTTTGTCATAGCCGAGTGCTGTATATGATCGTTCATTTTTATACATATTCGTTCAGAAAATAAACTACATTACACGTCTGCATCATATGTGTATGAATGTGTATA
>NC_068982.1:164646988-164652329 GCF_001194135.2 Octopus bimaculoides
ATATATATATATGAAGATTATTAAGGGTATTGGAGTCAACCAAACCCTAAAGATACAGGTAATACCGAGTAAGTGCTGTATACCGACTAGTTTTGCCCCTGTCGTTGTAGCAACATGAGTGGGGAATATAACATAGGTCGTGTATTAGCGTGTGTATGTATAAAGAAAGAAAAGGATAAAGAGACCAATGACAAGGCTAGAATTATATTTTATGTATAAAGTCTTACAGTTGTTTCAGGGAAAATCCAATGTATCCCTTCATCGGAGACGGTAATAGTAGAAGCATGAATTATTACATCTATAAGAGGAGATTTGTAGTAAGAAGGGAGAGCGATGCGCAGAAGAAAGAACAACGAATAAACAGTACTTAGAGTGTAGTTCCATTCCAGAAGTAAACATCCATGTAAAGAATCCTTGTGGGTATTTTCCGGAGATAATTGTAGTACTGCATTTAAACAAAAATAATAATATTTGGTTAGAAATGGAGAGTGCAAGAAATCTTAATTCTTTAAAATTATACCAGAACTGAAAGAAAAAAATCGCTATATTCATAGGTGGCAATGATGAAGAAAAAATGGGAGAAACAATTCGGAATTTACGCTAATTAAAAGCAAAGCGATAACTCTAGACAGGTTTTTGTTTAATTATACCTCGTCAGAAAAAATTCAAAGTGTATTGCTAGATATTGGAATGACTCGAACGATTATAGGTATTTCCTGTATGGAAGCTAGGTAATTGACCTTATATAACTGAATGACTGCATAAGTAGGATAACTCATGCTTCTGTATGAGAAGCATTGGATAAAACAAATACTAAAATAATTGATGAAGTAAACCAAGAAAATACAAATGTAATTTATAGCCATAATGATGATTCACAATCATTAATATCATTATTGATTCTGGTCAGAGGAACCAGAATTTAAGTTTTTTTTAAAATCTTTTTGTAAATGGATTAATTGTCAAATATAGTACGGAGTGAGATTGATCTTTGGCATGCATCAGTTTTATTCTGCAAAATTTACTGTTACTCAAATAAAATGTTGCTATAATGTGTAATTATTAAAAGAATTGAAATAAAACACTCGAGTCCACAATTCCATTAACTATTTTGCCAAATAGCTAATACAACGCACATGAACAAAGCAAACAGACATACATAAACATATGCAAGGACACACATATATTGGCACATAAATAAACATACACTCATGTTTGTGTATAAGTGTCTGCTTAGTTTTACTAATGAAAAAATACAAGAAATCCATTAGAATATTTGTAGATTTGTTTATACACACGCGTGCGCAGGCGTCTCGCATTTTTCGTTGCTATACTGATGAAGGGACTTTCGTGTTTGTGTTCATTTGTATTGTATTTATTCATTTTATATTTATAGATCTTTATCGTCCCTGTGTCCTGACGTATTTATTCGTTCATTTCTTCAGTCAGTTATGTATACGCACACACACACACATACATACATGCATACATACACACAAACACACATACATACATATATATGTAACCATGTATATATGTATGAGTGCGTATATATGTATATATGTATGTATGTATGTATGTATGTATGTGTGTGTGTGTGTGTGTTTGTATGCATGTATGAATGAAAGATTGAACGAATGAAACGTTTAGCGCATAGGGATGACAAAGGACTATAAATGGAAAACTAAATCCCCGATATCTATAGTCCTTTACTCTGTATATTTTGATAGATTCTTTTATTTTCATACGCTTTGTGAAATTACTGGGAATTGCTACTTAAGAGGAGAGTGTACTGCTTTAGGGGAGAGAATCACTTCTAAATTTTTTTTTTCGCGTTGAGAAATCATTATTAAACAGTGTAAAGAGCATACATATATTTCCATATAACTCTTTAAGTTTTCATGAGAAAATATTCTTAAAGTCTCTGTTAGCTGTGGCTAGTATTGTTTCGTCCACTTTCTGGACTATTCAGCAACACATAACACAAGATTTTGAAATTAGTTTATCTAAATTTATTGAAAAATTCAAAACGATCTATCTCTGTTCTTTTTTTTTTCTCTCCTAACAGTAGGAAAATGTTCTCTAAATGTCTTGCATGTTTTTTTAAAAATTGTTCCAGTATAGATTTGCATGTGTAATGATTCTTTCTGTAGTTACATTTAATCACTTCAATGCGGACGTATACACAAGCCCTCGTAATCTGCACGATGGAAATAAGGAACTTCTGCTTGTATTTTGATGTTGCGTTATCTACCGGAATGATTAAAGCCAATATAATTTTGTCTTATCTCGCCATGAAACTTTGTCTCAGTTTCTACTGATAACATTTGAAATCTGAACAGTGTTTCAAGGACACGAAGTGGATTTACTGGGAGTTAGTACTTAAAGCGAGAGAATCGCTCCTAAGTCTATTGTTTACATATTTATATGTATATACACATTTATACTCCTTCTGTTCACATCATTATCTATATATCTGTATATCCGTAAACAACCGTATCTTAGGGTGAATGGGGGCAAATGTGTGAGTACGTATATGTGGATGAGTGTGTGTGGTGTGTGGTGTGTGTTGTGTGCGTATGGACGTGTGTATATGTGTGAGTGTGTGCATGGACGTGTTAATTTAAGTGTGTGAGGCTAACGCACGTGTGTGTGTGTTGTGTGTAGCAGTTAATGTGTGCTTGTTCAGGTGAGGTGTGCACATGTGTATGTGTGTGTGTGCATGTCTGCGACCAAATAGTGTGCATGTGTATAGTGTAAGTTTGTGGGCGAAAGTTATGTGTGTTTATGCGTGTTGCGTATGCTTATGTCTGTGCTCGGGTATTATGTGCTTGTGTGGGTATCGGAGTGTACATGATGTTGTGTAGTGTGTGTGTGTGTACTTAGTTAGACTATGTGTGACTGTTCGTACAGTGGTATGTATGGGGACGCTACTGAAATTGTGTGTGGGTGTGTCGATAACGGTGTGTGGATGTGTGAATAATGGTATGTGGTGAGGGTACTGAGAAGTGTTCAGTAATAGTGTGTGTGGAGAAAAAATGTGTTTGTGTGTGTGTGTGTGTGTGTGTGTAATAGTGTGTAAAGGGAGTAATGAGTTTAACAGTGTGGTTGGATATTTGTATAGTAGTGGTGTGTGTGTGTGGTGAGTGTACCGAGCCAGGCAGTATGCAGGCATGTAGGTGGAGGGAGCAGTTGAATGTGGGAGGTGTGTCGGAATCCGTGTGGGGTTTGTGTCAGATGAAGAGAAGTAATGAATTGAGCCCATAAAGCGCAAAAGAACGAAGAGGGAAGATTAATAGAGATAAGTCAGTAGACATGTGTGCATATGTGTGTGAATGTAGTAAACTTGCCGAATTTTTACCAAAGAAGAATGTCTTTGGTACAAAAGCACTGTACCATAATAAACAAAAGCGAGTCGAGCAAAGTTAAATAACATGTAAGAAAGATATGAAATACGACTTAACATAAGTAACATTTGTCAGACAGTGGTAAAATTCTTCCCAAAATCGGTAAATAAAGCAACTGAATGTTACACTTAAATATATTGTAAAAGCTATGTTTCTTTTTACCCAATTTAAATCTGTTAACATTCGTATAATGTCATATTTAAATAAAATACTGAATAATCTGCTAGAGAGTCATTTCTCTCAAACAGAAAACTTTACAATCTATTTTGAGATATGTGAAATATGTAAAACCATTAACACAGTATGAATAATATAACATCTTTAACAGATGACTAAAAATCGAATTTTAGGACCGATGCTCAAACACACACACTCAAACCCCTACACTGACTTTCCGACATTCCCCCTGCGGGTGGGTGGAGGTAATTTACCAGAGAAAATTTAACTAAGAGAAATAAAATTGAAGGAATGCAGTAAAATATTTCGGGGCTAAAACTCGATTTTTACTCTTCTATTAAAGATGCCATATTATATTATCTATACTGTTAGTTGTTTTGTATAACCTACTTGAGCTTGTTCGTAGCTTCTTCCCCATTCTTGGCACCCAACCTGTCTCTTTTCCTAGCTCTCAATCACGTTGCTGCATCAGCCTCTCTAACAGACCTATCCTCACCAGCACTCACCCCCCATTATAGTTGATTCATTCCCTTGCACCTCCAGCAATGTAATCCACTGTATCTTCTGCTGACTGTAATTTCCTGTACACTGGTCAAACTGGTTGCATGCACTTAGCCAATCACTTTATCGGGCGTCTCCGGGACATCGAACTAAAACAAAGAATACACACACACATATCAATTCCATTCAACAGCTCCGTATACACACCAACGGATCACAGGGTCACATATACTCATATATACATGTATAAACACGCACAATATTCACGCATAAACACGCATAATACACGAGTGTCACACCCACACACACACCCACACACACACACACACATACAAACACACACATTAGGCACAAACACACGTACGTACGCATATGTCCGACTGCCTTTTGAATACACCTAAAAACGACAAAAGAACACAAACACGATCATGTTACATCACCATTGGTGGTAGTAACGCCAACATCACGACTAGGGATGGCTACAACAACGACAGCAGCCGCTGCGATATCGCTAGGCTCACGCCTCGTAATGATACCAACACCGATGGCAGTACCAGAGACACCACGACAACGTCTCTTGACCTAGAGTCAACCGAAGATACACCGGAAATGTGAGCACAACCAGCACCAAAGTCTGAAAATATATCACATCAGCGGGGAAGGCCTTGAAGTGGTGCCTGTACAAAGAAAATTCCTCTTTCAGGATTCCGGAAACACGATTCGTTACATCCCTGGCCATCCGCCTGTGGCGCCTCTAAGATGAAGGGACGCAGGTTTTGTATAGCTGAGCGAACGAGTAACCTCAAAGAGTTCCCGAAACTATAGTTACTAAACTCTTGCCAGGACAGTTATAGTCTCTGCATCCATTTCAAGTGTTACCTGCTGCAAGCATAGGATTCCCCGTTCTCAGATTAGACCTGGAAAGGCCCTTACAAGCTAGAGGCAGCCCAAGGGCAAAATTCCTTCCTTTCCGTCTTGATCCAGAGGAATTAGTCTATGAGAGACAACCCGTCTTCGCCGACCCGGTATGTTTATTCTCTAGTGATTTACTAACCAACTGACCGTAATGGACTCCTGCCTTCTAGAGATGAAGACTTATACTTGTCTTCGGCTTTAGAGGCCTTCTAGACGTCCAAGGGGCTAAGCTCTTTGTGGATGCGGAACTATTTGTTACTCCTTGACCGGACATTTTTTTTCTTCTTTCTTTTTGCCTTTAGCCCTCCAACGCGGAGTATAGGCCACTTATAATTGAATTC
>NC_068982.1:164652339-164656828 GCF_001194135.2 Octopus bimaculoides
CATGAACGTCCCCCTTCCTCTATATCCTTTTGTATTGATCTTCGCCTCGAGTTCTTAGTCCTACCTTTCTTTCTATATCCATCTGGATTCCACTGTAAAGCACTTTTCGCTACATTTGGTGTGTCTTTTATAATTGTGCTACCAATCCACTTCCACTTTTTCTTAAATATTTGCTCCCTAATCGAAACACGCAAGCATCTGTTGATGAATAATTGTATTTGCTTATTTCACTTAACTGTTGTTCACCATGTCTCAGCCCCATACAATAACACCGCTTTTACGTTAGTGTTAAAAATTCTTATTTTGATCGTTATTGAAATTACCTTTGCGCCCCATACTTTTTTTAACAGGTGAAAAGCGGTCCTTGCCTTACTTATTCTTGTCTTAATATCTTCGTTGGTGCCGCATGAGAACGTTATCTTACTACTTAAATACGTAAACTCAGCTACATCCTCTAGAGCACCGGTTTCTAGTTTAATACGTTCGCTGAATTTCTTCATTAACGCGCATAATTTTTGATTTGTCGCAGTTGACTTTCAATCCTAGTTTGGCAGCTATTGCTTCTAATGTTGATGTTTTATTTTGCATATGGCTATATGTTTGTGAAAGTAGCACTATATCATCTGCAACGTCGAGATCTTCTAGAGCTTCTGCATCCGTCCATTCAATGCCTGTTTGGCTCTCAATAGTAGTTTCCTTCATAATCCAATCTATAACTAGTAGAAATAAAAAGGGAGAAAGTATACAGCCCTGTCGAACTCCTGTTTTTACTTCGAATTTATCCGTAGCTCCGTTTCCATGCAAGACTCGGCATGACATTCCTTGGTAAGCTGCTCTTATTATAGATATATACTTGTCTGGTATGCCGTAGTGCTGCATAATTTTCCATAAGCCTTCCCTATGTACACTATGAAATGTTTTTTCGAAATCAATAAAGTTAATATAAAGCTATGCATTCCACTCTGCTCTTTGCTCTAAGATGATGCGAAGAGTGGCGATTTGATCTACACCTGACCGAAAATAGACTTAACTATATAGAAATAGGTTACTGTTCTATGCATTAGATTATGTTTCCTTTTCGGTTATATGGTTATATAATACATTGATACATTGTTATATATTTGGATAAATGCATATAGTTATATATATCTGTGTGTGTGTGTGAGTATGTGTATGTGTGTGTGTGTGTGTGTGCATGTGTATGTGTGTGTGCGTGTGTATGCGTGTGTGTGAGTGTGTGCAGTCCATAGATAATTCTTTATTCTCTATATTTAACATTTTGTCCTGTTCTAGGGTTTTGCGAAATTTTTCTGGAGAACATTATTCTTCTTTGTAGTTGGGTCATTGATGACCTCTTTCTAGCATGTTGGATGTCCACATAGTGGTCATCCGTTATACACGTATAATACAATTTTTTCTGAATTTTCAGATTTTTTTATATGCTACGCCACTTGGTTTTAAATTGAATTAATATTCAATTTATCACCCTATCTATATAAATAATAATTTAAATAGTTATGCTCTTCAACCGGCAACATATACTGCAATGAATTATTCTCTGCTGAATTGTTTCCAGAATTTTGCGCGCTGGAGCTGAGGCATTTTAAAAAATAGCCCCAATGTAATCGGTAAAATTATATGCAAGTCTTGTTTCATGAAGACAATTCGTGTATAATTCTGTAAATTATATTGATTCTAGAACGTCTATGCTGAGGAGAACACGGATGTTGTTACGTAAGTAAAACGTTAATGTTCTAAACTGCAGTTCATAGATAATTCTTTATTCTGTATATTTCACAATTTGTCCTGTTCTGGTGTTTCTCGAAATTTTTCTGGAGAACATTATTTTTCTTTGTGGTTGGGTCGTTGATGACCTCTTTCCAGCGTACTGGATGTCCACCTAGTGGTCATCCGTTATACACGTGTAATACAACTTTTTCTGAATTTTCAGATTTTTTTATATGCTAGGCCACGTGGTTTTAAATGTATTTAATATTCAATTTATCACCCTATCTATATAAATGATAATTTTTATACACACACACACACACCCACACACACATACACACACACACATATATATATATACATATATATATATATGTGTGTATATATATATATGTTTATATGTGTAGATATATACACATATAATACATATGATATATATATATATATATATATATACATACATATACACATATATACATGTATGTATGTATGATTGTGTATATATATATATATATCATGTGCGAATTTGCCATGTGCGTTAATAAAAGAAATGCAATTTATGTACATATCTGTATACTTAACAACATGGCAAATTGAAAACAGAAACAATGAATATGTCTAAAATCTATTCAGAAGCTTTTAAATAGCGCGAGGATTATACTCCACTAACGTAGGTGAGTGATTCCTAAGTCATTTACATATCTTTGCTCAGTGACCTTTTAGTATCTTAATCGAACATATGGCAAATAAGCAGTTCTAAATTTATGTGCCATTTGTCCTATTTGTAGCAAAGTATATTGTAGCTGGCTTGTCGTTATCTCAAAGACATTATAATTATCATCACTCCAGTCTCCAGTTACTTTATCATTGAACGACATTAGCTATATTTAGGTAATCTGTCTATATCAATTCCATTCCCTCATAGCATTGAGACATTCAACTCTTATTTGATTCAGTACTACTTCAAAGTTTCTGTTGTTGCTAAATAAATCCCAAACTTTTAGTGTTCCAGTCATAATAATAACAATTGATACAGTCTTTCATTGAAATCTATTAAGATCTGAATTTAATGCGTTCAGAACAAGGTTTCTAAGTTCTCACCTTCCAGTTTTTAGGTCAGCTTTATGTCTGATATCGTTATATTTTCTAATGTTGCAAAGGAATGGAGAAACGTCATATTGACAGCTCTGTTCATCGTTTAGAAAGAGAAGAAACATATATGTGAAACATTATACAATAAAGCATAGAAGCAAGAGATGAAATTCCTAAAATTATTATATTTGGCATCTATGAGATGTTGAAATTCGTTTTCGTTAATCAAAAAGTTATGTGCATTATCAACAGGAAGTTACAGAAGTCGAGTTTTGCAGTAACTGGCAAATATCACGCATCCTCTGCAAGATATAGATTGAAGACCTCTATCATATTAACAATTTTATGGATTGAAAAACAAAGTTCGTTTCTCACATTAGCACAGACCCAGAAATTTATAAACAATGATATATTTTATATGATTGACTACAGATTTTATCTAGCATTTATCGATTCAATGTAGACAAAAGTCAAAGAAAATCGATGCTGGACTTGAACTCAGCATATCAAAGGGTGCAGCCAAGTGCTACACGATGTAATTTAATGGAGTAACCAAATTTCGACCACTACTCCGAACTTATTTTATCGTACATATTAACGAACACTTTAAACAACCTCAGAAACTGAGCCACTGTTTCAAGTAACTGGATGAAATTAAATAAAGAACATATTTTTTTTCTCAAGAAAGGAGAAAGTCTACGAAAGAATATCGCTTCGTTTCAAGTGATACTATGGAATTTCGATAGAGTCAGTTCTGAACAAACGTAACATAACATACATCACATACAATAGACACACTTGATACTTAGAGCAGAAATATATAAGATTAATCACTACCTGCTAATTTTCTTAAGCTATGCCGACATCACTTTTAACTTCCTTAACCACATTCTAGAGGAAATGGCTTAAGGCATACTATAATACATAGAAGTTTTCAACTGTAGTGAGACATCTCAACTTTCACAAAGGTAAATAAGATACTTGCAGCAAACGGCAGAGCCAACTAACTTACATTGCATATAATTATAGTATTTGACAGGCTGCTGGATAGGGAATATCCGATTATCTGAAGAGCAACAACTATCGCATTTCAAAACAACATGGTTATAAATTTGACAGATCGTATAGATCTATACGTCTTAAGCGATATTCTCTATGTTTTGGAAGAGGACTCAAGCGGACTTGTAATTTAACCTGACTTCAGTAGAGCTTTTGACAGTTCATCGTAGTATTACACAGTAGAAACTACTCAGCATGGGAGAAAATAAGGAAGAAATAAGTAACATGCTGTTGAATGCAACGTATTGTATTGGAAGGAAGTCACATAGTCCCAGCAAAAGTTATTACTTACGTTCCCTGACGCACTATTTTGGGCTCACTTCCTTCAGATTTATATATAAGTTAAAGTAGATATAATCAAATATTAGAATAAATATATGTGTGTGTTTGTGTCTGTATGTATGTGTGCGTTGTGTGTATGTATATTTATATATATATATAGGGAGAATTCACAAAAAACAAATGACAGCAAACAGATGTATTAGTTTAACGCTCGGGAAGTGAAAAAGTCTGTAACGTTTCGAGCCTCTGCTCTTGCACAGAAAGGAACACAGAAAGAAACAAGGATATATATATATATGTGTATATATATATATATATATATATATAT
>NC_068982.1:164656910-164658266 GCF_001194135.2 Octopus bimaculoides
ATACATACATACATATACAGGGGTTGGAAACACTTAGCTTCATAACATCATAATTTTGAAATATCTGTAAAACCGTCAAAGCTTTGCTTATTTTTATGTGTTTCGATTTATTATTAGTGTTGCTTAATATGTTTTGCTAAACTTGCTGTTTCTTTTCAGATATCATCAGAAAAAGGTAATTAAAATTCATTAGAATGACAGATCTATCGAACTTTCAAAGAGGTCAAATTGTTGGTGCTCGTATGGCTGGTGCTAGCGTAACGAAAACAGCTGAAATGTTTGGTGTATCAAGAAATACTGTCTCGAAAGAAATCATAGCCTTTGAGAAAGAGCTAAAACCTTCTCGCCGAAACTAAACTCCGGAAGAAAACCCAAACTTTCAGATAGGGACGATCAGATTCTTACGCGAATTGTTAGAAAAGATCACAAAAGTACAGCTTCCAAAATTACTTTCATATACCACCAAACAGATAACAGCACCTTATGTAGGTGAAGACCTTCTTTAGCCTGGGGTGCCGGTGTTTCTCCCGTTCTACCCACTGTTTTCAGCGCTTGACATATTTAGAGAGAATCCATTTCTCGTCACCAGTTACTATTCGGTCAAAGACAGGATCATTTATAAGACGTGACAGGAAAGAAGAGCACACATTCACTCACAGCGCGCGGTTAGGCTCGGAAAGTTTGTGAGGAACTCATTGACCCAATTTGCTAACTTTTCCGATGGCACGCAAGCGTCGATGAATGGTTGAATGACCAAATCCAAGCTTCTGTGCTAATTCCTCAACAGTTACGATAGGATTTTCTTCAACCAGGGTTTGCAGGACGTCCTCGTCGAGCTCTACAGATCTTCGAGGACGAGGCTCGTCTTCTAGGCTGTAGTTTCCGGCTCGGAATTTCTGGAACCATCGTTTACATTGGCTTACGCTTATTGTCCGATCCCCATATACTGCATTGATATTCCTCGCAGTATCCGTTGCGTTCTTGCCTTTATTGAACTAATAAAGCAAATTATGCCGAATATACCGAATATGCCCCTTTGTCACTTTCATTATAACTTTGAAAAAATAACTACTAAAATCGAACTGCACTCTTCAAAACTTGCACTAAGAATAAGTACAAGGTAAAATTACTATCTGCTTTTATAGCAAGTTCATGCGGGTAGTTTATCCCTTCCCCCTTCAACTTTAATTCATGCAATTGAAAAAAACCTCATTATTTATGGGATGACCCAATACATGTACTCTTTTACAGTCTCGCATATGCACATACTCACACATATACACACATACATATACGTGCGAACTAGTACGTTCCCTTGCCGTTAAGATCCAAAACTGTCTCACACTTCCGCTTAGA
>NC_068982.1:164658975-164667239 GCF_001194135.2 Octopus bimaculoides
ATATATATATATATATATATATACACACACATACATGCGTGTATGTGTGTGTGTCTGTTTGTGCGCGTGTGCATACATATGTATATTAATGCGTGTGAATGGATTTATGTACCTGTATGTTGTAAAAGTCTAAGTTCACGCAAACTCTCATGAAATATTTTCATATATATACTTTGTGGTTGTTTTTTAAAAACATATACGTGTATATGTGTGAGCGTGTGTGTATGTATCCGTGTGTGTATGTATGTGCGTGCGTTTGTAATCCCCTATTTTAGTATGTGCATTTGTTATTTTATTTCAAATTTTTTACATTGAAATTTAACATTGCTGCAGTTCGAATCATTGTTACTAAGTTACGCTTTCGATTTGGGAGTTATGTTTGGTAGCAATTACACAAAAAATAATGAAAATGTAATACAATTTTTCAATTCCCAGTATGAAATACTATCAAACTTTTGCTATATATTTAAAGATTATAAAACAGAAAGTGAAAGCACTTTTTCTTCAACAAAAATTTTATTTTTTTTCCTACGAGTCAACTCTGGGACTTTCTTCACGAATATATGCTAAAATTAGTCTTAAGCCAATGCTTCATGCACGAAACTCTTTTGCAATATGTAATTATATTTTATCACAGTAGCAAAAGTATTGACTATATATATATATATATATATATATAAAAGAAAAAAAAAACTTGAGGAAAAAGATTACAACTGTTTGAAAAGAGTAAGATAATTCCACAAACATATCGATATTAAAAGAAATTTCAATAATAATGCTGAGAAAATTTGGCACAAGACATCAAATTTCTTTATAGGAGGATAGACTATTATATTAACCACGGGGAAGGAAGGTAAAATTGGTTTCGGCAGAATTTGAAATCAGACCGTAAACAGTCGGAAGAGATTCCACTAAGCTGTTTGTCCGGAGTGCCAACAACTAGCATAACATCGCCTTAACGACGAAAACAACAAGAGAAATAATCCTTTCTACTATAGGCACAACGCCTGAAATTTGGGTGAGGAGGTTTAGTCGATTACATCGTACTCCATACCTGACTGGGACTTATTTTATTAACCCCGAAAGAATGAAAGGTAAAATCGACCACATTTGAAAGCAGAATCTAAAGTTGGAAGAGATGATGTCTCGATAAAAATATGGCAGTGACGCCTTATTATCACTTACGTCACTATGAAAGTAATGGATAAAAGGATTAATACAAACAACGGCGTAAATGAGAACGGAACATCAGGTGACGGATTCTCATCCGGCAGATGTCCTGTGGGTGAGCAGGAGAGGCCTAGTCGTCATTATACAACTGCTAGAATGATATAGTCTGTAGTGATGAATATAGATGTCATATTTTTGAGCAGACCTGTTGACACTGATGGAAAGCCTTATAAGAGGATATAAAAAGAGAATGCACGGAAACGAGATGGCAACGCAGGATTTGGATATTACGTAAGAGGAAATATGCTCAGGCAAGGATATTAAGGAATAACGGATAGTTAGCCGCATAGGAACATGATAAGAGTGTGGCAATGGAAAACACAGTGAATGAAGATGTAGTATTTACAGAGAATATCAACGAGGCTGTATTAAATGAAAGTTTTCTGGAGAATGCTGAATACTGGATGAAAGATTTCCCTGCATTACACGAAAAAATAACTGCAAAAGTATGAAATTATTTTGAGAGGACATTTAAATGGTGCAAGCATAAACCAAAAGGCGTAGCCGAGAATAATGTATGCAACATCTTGAGGGATTTTATAATCCAGTATGATCCATTGTTGTAGATGATAAAATGATGAAGTAAACCAAGTTCATAGATACTGCCGTACCTGGGGACGTATGAATGGATAATAAAGAACTGAAAAAGACTGAAATGAGTTTGCACGAATATGGCAAACGAAGACAAAGTAACTCACATCCCAGTAGTCGTAGAGCATTAACAACCAGGTTTGAGAAATTTGGAGGAGGAAATGGAATAGACATGAGGGTAGAACATGCTCAGAAATCTGCTTTATTGGGGACACTGAGGATTTTCGGATTCGTACTTATATGTTAAATATCAATTTACAGTAGCGTTTTACGTTAAAACAGAATGTAAATATTGTAAAAATGAATAACTCAATACAGTGCACACCTAAAACGTTCAATGAACGACTCCGTGTGAAAGAAAGTTCAAATACGGATATTCTTTTATTATATTTGCAAATAACCTAGAAGTATGAGCGTTACGTTAAAAGTATACCTCTCCATGGAATTCCAAGACACAAGTTCATGAAATGAATTAATAGTCCGGCTAAACGAAAATCTTGCACCTCATGGTGTTGATTACATAGATCGAAAGATTGTTATGTAATTGTCATACTGCAGCCACTTCACAGAAATATGCACAAGAAGTTTCTGACAGTTTTCCAATTCTATATTTTCTGTTTTCCGTTTAACTATTCCATCTGTGAACCGTTGCAAGCTATTTGATCACCTTACATGATTTTATGAAAGGAAATTCAAATTTTGGACGCGGTTTATAATCAACTGTTCAGGTAAGAAATTTTAGAATTTTCTCTTTCTCCTTTTCTCGTCTTTTTTTCACTCATTTTTCTTTTGGTTTTTCTTTCTTTCATTATCTCTCTATCTTTTTCTGTATTTTTTGACATTGTAGTATTTGAACGGAGATGATATTCTATGAATGGCTTAAGGTGCACTCATGTAATAGAATTTAATTACACCGCTACTTTACATATTTCTATATATAAAAATTAACATTTTGTTCTTTTTAATCTATCTATACATTCAAATCTATCTTTATGTATGCAGCCAATCTCACATTCTTTTAGGTATTTGGTTTCGTTTCCTGTATATTCTCATTTTAAAGTTTAGCACTTTCATTGTTCAGCTTTTATTGCCTAGTCTTATATTAATTCCTCAGATATCTGTGAGTGGAAAAAGATCAGGGCTTTCCATTGCTTGTATTCACGATGCCTTCAGCATGCTAGAGCAAATGTGTGCTAAGTAGGGCAGGAACAAAATATCTCATATTTACAGTTTCAAATTCTTTGAGGTAGTTACTCGGGCTGAATGACAAAATACTACAAAGTAAAACTCTGCTTATTCTACAGATAAGTAATCATCAAAAGCTGAACCAGAACAATGTAAGTATCAATATAATTAATGTGAATAGGAAAAATATTTAAGAATACAAAATCTAAGGATGGACATTTTGATTATGGTAACAAAATAATCGACTTTTTATATTTTTATGAACCAATCAATAGTAGACCCTTTTAAGACATAATAGCAACTACAATACAAAAGAAAAACACCAGCCTGGCCAGCTAAGACTTAGAGAAAATAGATGCAATCATCCTTATCAAGCAAATAAACGAAATAATCTATAGAACACAATGGTTACTAAGAAAAGCAGATATTTGTCATACAGGAATATCAAAACCCAGTTAAACAACGCGAAATCAAATAGATAAAAAGATATAAAAAAGGAAAATGAATCTCTTAATCATTTATGAAATCCCAAAAGAAAAGAAAGGTAAAATTAGAAATTGTGATAATACTGTAGAAGCATAACAAAGAAAATGTAGTACCCGAAATCAAAGAACGTTTGAAACAAAAGATGATTTCTAAATTGTAAAAGATTTCTCATTATTAAAAGCGACAATTCTTTGAGCAGAACAAATAGTACGACTCCACACCAACGCGATTGTACTATGACGTAAATCAATGCTATGCCAACAGCAAGCTAAGTAGAATAATTTTATGGGTAATTATGGATATCAAAGTGATTACTCTAAGCGAGATTGTTGAAAACATAAATTTCAATATCTAAAAAATCTAAGCAGATAATAGCAAGAGAGGGTGTAGCTCAGACACAATGTTTCAAAAAAAGAATAGCTCCCAGGTCACTGCAGGAAGTGGTAAATTTCAAAATCACTGAATGAAATACTTAACATAGACTCATAAAGAGCTTGCCCCATATCAATTGTTTCCTATAAAAAGCAACAAATATTCGCGGTTATGTTCTAAGGTTGAGGTCAGGAAGTGTTTGTACACGTGAGATTTGCCGGCATTGACATACTACGCAGCTATGGGTCATGTTGCAGGTCAATGAACGAAGGTGGGAAAGATTTCCAGTGAATTAACGTCTGTGAAGAGAAATGATGAAGAAGATGAGTGGTAGGTCTACAGGTAAGATTACTGCATGCGTAGCACAAGAAAGACAAAGGGCCTGGTTGGTAAGATCAGCTATTAGCTGTATGCAACTAGGTAATACTGTCGAGTAAAGAACATTGTAGTAGTGTTAGAAGAAGAGGAGTGACCATAAAATGCGGTTTTGATCTAACAGTTGCCCGATGGATGCTGGTGAGTTAGTCCTTCTCGAACAGTAAGTACCTAAGAGGCGGGGGTTTACCCTTTGCTACCTTTATAATACAGAGTCCTGTGAGCCATAATATCACAAATATATACATTATCGGCTGAAAATAATAGAAAGTTCACAGAATAAATGCGAGGAAAACTGATATGGTTGTAGAAATCAATGACCGATGAACAAGGTCATAATCGAAGACTGAATCTGGGGATGGCATGGATTGATTGCATGAAGGCTATTTCAATTACTGGAAATAGTAGACATAGGTGATGTGACAACAATACTCAACAAACAAAATATCTCAAGAATTAATGATAATCATGTAAATAGAAAAATAAAAGAAATTATAAACCCAAGTCTTATTCAGATTCCAAGGAGACTGGCATTAGGTACTGTCTCTCTACTCTGGGTTAACATTTTTTAACAAACATGCTAAACCAGACAGGACTCGAATGCAAATGCTCTGAGAGAATGACGGATAATTAATCATCCTTTGTATATTGATTACTTCAAGCTGTACGTTGAAGATGGTAACGAACTGGAAACAATGTTATATACAGTACATGAATTCAGTGGAGAAATTTGACATGAAATTCAGTTTAGTGAGTGTGTCAATACAACTTTGAAGAGAAGAAAATTAATAAACACTATTTTCATCATGTAAGATAAAGGAACAAAGATAAAAGTATTAGACCAAATACAGACATACAAATACTTAAGAATTAATGCACTAGACAGTGAACAACATAGACACATGAGAAGCTAGGTTATAAAACAATATGTAGACGCATTAGAGTACTACTTTAAACAGAGCCAAACTCCAAACATAACATAATCAGCAACATTACAGTACGTGTACGAGTAATGTTAGAGTTATAATCTTCTGAACAGAAGCTGAATAAATTAGCAATGCTAGACACGAAAAGAGGTAAAATAATTACGGAATTTAGAAGACAACAAACAACCACTAATAGTAACATATATTATTTACCAAATACAGAAACGTGGGTAGGGTTCTTTCTATATTTATAAAATTAGTATACAATATCGATTGAAATTAGTATACAATAGTATACAATTAGTGTAAAATGAGACTAAATGAATGTCAATTAATCGAGAAGAAATTTAGACAGCTCACAGTCTCTCTCGGCTGATAACAACAATAATTGTCCTTATGGAATAGTTACTTGTGTAGAAAGTGGATATTTCACAGGTTTCTATGCTGAGATGTTATTCGGCTGTTTGATCTCTTCATATCTAAACGTATCTGTTTTCGCTTTGGATGTAGTAGGTTTTTTTTTCCACCTGTAAGCAGAGCTTTAGTAATCTAGTCTTTTCCATTCGTTGAACATAAGTAAGCTAGAAGAGATTTTGCTGCAGTATTGTCTTCTCTAGGATAATGCTTTTCCAAGCCTTGTCTTTCCATACGAAGACAATAATCTGTTACAGATCTTTTACCATGCAGGCATGCATATATTGGTACCTATTTGCAGTATACGGTTGATATTTCAATTTGTAAAGTAAGCCAATAATCGGTATACTTTATTTCACTTGAAGAAAGAGATTGTTGCCCCACAGTTGTTCCATCAACTTTGCAGCTACCGAGCTGAGTTTTCATATCCTGTGATTTAGTTAGATACTGAGGCTATCATCAATACCTGATTTACTAACCATATGGGTAAGTTGGTTTACATACAGCAACATCTGACCCTCTGGATTTGACTATTGAAAAGAAAAGAAAACAGTTTCTTGCTTATGGATACTAATATTTGAACAAAACGTTGCAGGTGCACTCCCAACAAGAAATAACAGATTGTCCAATAACTATGATATAGAAAAAGACAACAGAAGAAACTATTTTCTATATCCAAATATAAGCAAATTGAAAGTTGTATTAGATTAGATGTTGCTGATTATGTTATGTTTGGAATTTGGCTCTGTTTAAAGTAATACTCTAATATTACTTAGATCCCGTGACGAAAGCGCATCTATGTAATGCTCATCTATGTAATAAAGACAGAGTAAAACTAGAAGCTTTATTTAGCACTACAATTGTTTCGACTGCCTCCTGCAACTGTTATGCTGGGAATAGCGGCAGACTCTAAGGTTCTGTGTAACATGAGTGTTTTTTTTTTCAAATTTGATTTAGTATTTGGTCAGGGTGGTGGAGGTAGTTGTAGTAGCGTTCATTAGCGATTGGTACAATTTGGTGGTAGCGACTGTTGTGAGTAGGAATTGAGCATCTAGTCCCTGGTAAATGAGTGAATTTGCAATCAGTGTCAGTGCACAATCTCTTGCGTAGTGAATAGCGGCATATTTTGGGGTTTCGTGTGTAGGCTGTGAGAGGCATATATTTTAATATGTGTACATTTGTGTTTAGCAAATTCATTAAGGGGTCTTCAAGTAAGCATTTAGTTGGTTGATCAGAAATTGGGATAGTAAAGGTTGAAGCTGTGTCTGTTGATTTTTTTGAGGTGGTTGTTGTAGCTGTAGTTGTTGATGTTGTTGTTGTGATTCTTGTTGCTGTGATTGTTGCTGCTGTTGAAGATTTGATGGGTAGGTATCAAACTCTGGTTGAATGGGCTGTGAACAGCTGGAATCTGAGAAGCTGACGGTTTCATTAAGTAGGTCATCAATTGTGGTTTAAGTAAGGAGTTTTAAAGGTTGAGGCTGGGTCAGTTGTTCCTACTGTGGTCGATGTTGTTGTTGTGGTGGTGATTATTGCTGCTTTTGCTGAGGTGGTCGTTGTTGTTGCTGTGATGGTTGTTGTTGTTGCTCTGGTGGCTGTTGTTATTGCCGATGTGGTTGCTATTGCTGCTGTGTATATTTATAAAGTAACAAATAACGGAGAAGCAATTATATCTGACAGTAAATGATAAAAATGTTACATAAACAATTGGTTTCAGGGGTTCAGCAGCTGGTGAAGATGATAATGTGTAAATACATACAAGCATACATACTGATGTAATAATACACAGAAATAGTTACCAACACTCAAAAATCATACCTTAAGCTGGAGGCGTCGAAGCACCATTCTTTTTCTTCAGAAGAAGGAGTAGCAAAATGCAAATTTTGTTGGAGTAAACCAAAGAACAGACTTTTATATATATAAAAATGAGAAAGTGTGTTGAGGTACAACGGGTTTGTCCCACAAAGCGTTTCTGGTTACTTTTGTGTATCCCCACATGTAAATATATATACAACTCAATATCCACGAACTCAGACATCCCAAATTAAAGAAGCATTTACAACCAAAAGCCCTTCCATACATCTCCACACACAACCCTCTTAACAATGAAGCCTTCGGCACCATCCTTCAGAACATTCTGTGGTCCTTTAAAAGGAACACAGAATGAACTTAATCCTCCAAACAAAGACCATCATAAAAAGCAAGAGACAGCCCAAATCTATGAAAAGTCTCCTAACACAAGCCCGAATACGCTCAACAACACAGAAGCTGTCAGTAACAAAATACGGAAGACCCAACTTTGGGATATACGTCAATTTAATTGAGGGATCAGAGTTCTCCTTCAAACAGGGACAACGTTTCACAGTGAAAAGCAACTTCACATGTGCTTCGGAGAACCTGATATACGCACTAACCTGCTCTGAGTGTTAAGAGCAAAAGATAGGCCAAACAAAAAACAGTCTACGTCAAAGGATGGTTCAGCACAGATCCTAGATCAAAATTCCGAAAAACAGAAAAATAGCATTCAGCCAACACTTCGACATTTGCGCCTATAACAAAAAAACCCAGCTTTAGAATTTTTTTCCCCTCTACCAATTCAGGGATGATACAACCTCTAGCCAACGAATTAGTTTCAATGACTGAAACCGGTACTAGAATGTTTTTCATGGTAAAATTATTTTCGCATTT
>NC_068982.1:164667683-164668729 GCF_001194135.2 Octopus bimaculoides
ATAAAATCTGAACAACTGATTCTGTATTCATATAATTTACATTTGGAAGTTAAGGCGGCGTGCTGGCAGAAACATTAGCACGACGGGAGAAATGCTTAGCGGTATTCCGTCTGTCTTTACGTTCTGAAATTAAATTCCACCGAGGTCACTTTGCCTCTCATCCTTTCGGGGCCGATAAATTAAGTACCAGTTGCGTACTGGAATCGATCTAATCGACTGGCCCCCTCCCCCAAAATTTCGGGCCTTGTAGCTAGAGTAGAAAAGAATTTACACTAGTATATTTTACCAAGAAAGCCAAAGTTTATATGAGAAAATTAAGTGTCGGAAGATGGAAACTCTTGAAAGCAAGTATATTTGAATGCTGTTGATCGGATAAAACAATAAATTCGAATCATTAAAGATGAAAAATCATAGGGGAATACATAAATTTTCATGGTCGCACAACAGCAAGCAATTAAAACAAAATTGGATAAAGCAACAACCCGACAAATGAAAGAATTGCATCAAGTAGAGGATTGAAGAGAAAGTCGATGAAAGAGATGCATCTCGTTTGTGATTACAGAACTGCAACTCGCAATTGTCGTAATAAGGACAAAAAATCACAAACAAAAATGAAGTAGTAAACGAGTTTTCAATGTAAACTACATTTGAAATTTTACCTCTCTCTCCATGATTAGCCCCGTGACTGTATGATTGATTATAATCCGTATTCGAACAACACCCAGCTTGGTATATTGGTGACATTCATCCTACATTTCAAATTAATTTGGTGCAAGGTTAATTATGCATTCTTATATCTTTATCTTTTATTTTTTACTTGTTTCAGTCAGTAGATGGCGGCCATGCTGGGGCACCACCTTAAAGGATTTATAATAGAATAAATCGATCCCAGCACTTATTTTCTCGGTTTCTTTGGCCGAACTGCTAAATAAGGGGGACGTATACACATCAACACCGGTTGACTAGCAGTGGAGTGAGAAAACACAGATACAAATACACACACACACACACATATATGCATACATACATATATAAGTATATATATA
>NC_068982.1:164669426-164669978 GCF_001194135.2 Octopus bimaculoides
TATATATACTGATGGAAAAGACAACAAAAGAAAGAAAGAGACCTCGATATTATGTAAATAGAGGAATTTATCTGTAAAAATATGTGACAATTATTCGGTAGCCATGATAAAACTGCGAGTTTCGGGTGTCGGGGCGGAAACCCACGCCACCATCTCTTCGGTTATCTGGCCATTGAAAATTGCAAGGAAAATGACCGTTAAACAAAGGGAAATTACTGAGTGGTTGACCATTATTAAGACAAAAGAGCTATTAGAATGACCGCTAAGTGAGGGGAGGGAGTAAAGGTAAGGGAGTAAAAATGTCCATAGTATTCACGTAAGCGTACCATTCCATACATACACATGGGTGCCGGCACACCCACGTACATGCGCCTATGTGTATATAGTCATCCACCCTCGCTTGAAACACACACATGCTCACCCACACATTCGCCAATATATATATATTTACCTTGCGCTCATAATAATTTTCTATCGTCTTGGCTCAACAGCCCTCACCGTTTGTTTTTACCGTCTTGCTCTCACTGTCCTGTTCTTGTTTACACTTTCACC
>NC_068982.1:164669988-164672635 GCF_001194135.2 Octopus bimaculoides
CCGTTTGTTTTTACCGTCTTGCTCTCACTGTCCTGTTCTTGTTAACACTTTCACCCCCCGCAAAAGATCTCAAATTTTGTTTAATTTGCTTTGAGGGAGGGACTGTTTCAACGAAGTCACGTGTTGTCCTTGCCTTAGTGTTGTCCTTGCTTGAACTGGAGAAGGCATTTTATAGGTTTCCAAGAAAGGTAACTGAGTGAGTTTTGGGGAAGAGAAGCGTACTAGAGGTAATAGTGAGGGCAATGATGAGTTTGTATGAGGGGAGTCGGAATCGGATCAGAGCTGCTGGTGAAGTCTGCGGTGAAAGTGGGTATGCATTAGGGATCTGTGTTGCCACCGCTTTTGTTTGAAATAGTGGTTGATGTGGTGACGGAGAGAGCAAGAGAGGGATTGATAATGGTAATACTGTATGTGGATGACCTTGTTCTGATGAGCGAGACGATGGAGGGACTGAGGGAGAAGTTTTGGAAATGGAAGGAGGTGTTTGAAAGCAAGGGTGATGGTGAGCGGAGTAGAAAGAGAAGTGTTAGTGAGTAAGGTGGATCCATGTGGTGTACGTGGAAGGAGGGTAATGGTAAATGTGGTGTTATGTGCGAGATGTGAGAAATGGATCCATAGTTGATATAAGAAAATGAAGAAGGTGACCCCAAGAATGGCGAGTTTTTTTGTGGAAGATGTGAGAAAGGAGCTGGAGGGATAGCGGAGCCAATTGAAACACTATGTGACGAAGTGGAAACAGTCAGAATGTTTTGTTATTTGGGAGATAGGGTGGATGTAAGTGGTGGATGTGAAGCCGCTGTGACAGAAAGAGCGAGACTTGGCTGGGTGATGTTCAGGGAATGTGGTGCGTTGTTATATGGGAAAAGGTTCTCATTAAAGATGAAAGGAAGGGTCTATAAGAGTTGTGTGAGAGCTGCAATGCTGTATGGGAGTGACACATAGTGTCTGAAGGAGAGAGAAATGGTAATTTTGAGAAAGACTAAGAGTGTAGTGGTGAGAGAAGTGTGTCGGGTGAGGCTGTTTGATAAGAGGAGGACTGAAGATTTTATAGAAATGCTGGGGTTGGAAGAATCGGTGGAATGGTTGGTGAGGGCTAATGGAGTGAGGTGGTATGGGAATGTGTTGCGGATGGATGAAGAGCATGTTCTGAGGCGGGTGATTGCATTTGAGGTAAATGGAGCGCGAAAGCGAGGTAGACAGAGAAAAAGATGGAGTGGACAAGTCGAGGAGGAGATTGGGAGGGTTGGTTTGAAAAACGAGGACGCTCAAATCCGGGCAAGATGGCGATATGGAGTGAGGGTGGTTGCTATGGCATTGAGGTAGATCCGCCCCACAGTTAACGGGTGCAAAACCCGGATTTAAAACACTGGATGATGATGATGATGATGATGATATATATATATATATATATATATATATATATAAAACTTTAGATTCAGGTGAATATGGTACTTAAGTTTAGGCACCAGAAATAAGTATGGTATTATCCATACAGTTTCAAAATAAGGTGATTAAAATCAAAATAAGCAACAAGGATATCTAAAGTTAATGCAGTTAGATCGTTTCATGCGACTTCATTTAATTAAGCAATGTGAACATTACATCAAATGTAAAATGCAGAGCACTGCATATGTTGCATAGATTATTCAACTTCGTATGTAACATGGAGCGATTTTCGTTCACGAAAACGTACATAGCATTAATTTGACATTTTTTTTCTTCATTTAAGATCATTATTATTCTTCCTGTGAGGATTATAACGTACCTACTGAATTAGTGAGGTGCGCTTTTTATAATTGACCGAAGTATAACTAATCACCATTCGGTTATTCGAAGACTATGTGTATGACGTGCTCCGGAATAATAATATATGCTATTTGCAAACAATTGTAGCAGAAATTATGAAGATGGTGAGAAAGGTTCAGGTACAAATTGCTGATGCATCGATGATATATATAACGATGATAGTAAATATCTTCATAACAAGGTTGTGATTATTAAGTTGGCGAAGGGGAACATGATCAAACGTCTTGTATGCGAGTGAATGAGTCAAGTTGATGATGATGATGACGATGACAATGATGATGACAATCACGGTGTTGATAACGATGTTGAAATTGATCTATTATTATCTCTTTCATATAAGGCAACGTTGTCTTCGCTGTTGTTGGTGATGATTAGCTGAAAGTTAGTTCTGTTTAAGTAGATCTATAACCAAGGCATTCCTACTAATTTCCACTCCTTATTTTTGGACTGCATTATACAGGACTAACGTATTGAAATGTAATTATCTCTACATTCTACAGAACTACATTAGCCGGTGTATAAATTCTTAAAGATGACAAGCTGTGCTTGCAGGACGTCGTGCTGACATCTCATCCAAGTCGAGAGACCACGAGGAGACTGGTTCGTTGGCTCATGAGCTCATCAGTTTTTGGTGCTGATAACACCGATCATCATCATCATCATTCTCACTGCCACCATGACAATCACCACAACAACCATCATCTCTAAAATCAAAACAACCACCACCACTATCATCAACATCATTATTATCATCATCATCATCCTCATCATCGTCGTCGTCGTAATCATCGTAATCACGACCACGACCACGACCGCTACCACCACCACCACCACCACCACC